>NC_066583.1:224636551-224936551 GCF_024323335.1 Lathyrus oleraceus
ATCTGTTGGGCCACCAACTATGAGGTCGCGCTTCTGATGTCCATTCTGGGTAGTGAGGGGGTGTGTTAAAAGTTTTATGTTGGATGAGATATGGCCTGAAAATAAGCGTATATGTGATTGTGGAGGCAATACTCGCCTTACAAGTCATTTTGTAAGGTTGAATTAAGCCTAACCCAAAATTCTAAGATGTTATATATGCATAATTATTTTAGATGGAGTGTTTTATATATTTGCCATCTGAACACACAAAAAGCATGAAAATAAATGCTAAATAGTTCTAAAACAATGTTACCAAACAAACCACTAGAATATTCAAAAGACTTTAAAAAAAAATCCTCAACATTCCATAGGAAATACATAAGAGACATGTCACCAACAAAAATACTCTTTTATTACCCTTCTTACTTCTTGTAATGATTAGATAAAGCATCACAAAATGGGGTCTCAGTTGAAAAATACACATAAAAGTTCAATCTATCTTGCCTCAATAGCTCAAAATAATGCATAAATGATTATATGAGATGATATTGAGGAACTAAAACTGAAAAGAAATATTTATAAAGAAATACCTTTGGATTTGATTCAGTCTTTATAATCTGAGCTTGAAAAAGATCTAAGGGATCTGTGGTGGCCCAGTCTTGATATTTACCATGAAAATCTACACTAGATCATCAACAAAAGAAATAAAAACTGCAGTGAATACTCAAACCAAACAGGAATGAACATGCTGGTATAAAAAAAACCAAAACAGCATGGTTTGCAAATTGCAATATTAACCGACGTTTATTTTTCAAAATATTAAGTACATAACAAGACAATTTCTGCTTGCTATATTTCCAATCTAATGACTATAATTTTACCATAAGCCATACAGGCGTTCGTGTCGAACAACTAGGGTTATTTAATAATCACTAGTGCGCTATTTTTCCTTCCATGAACAAACAAAACATTGTCATAATATAAAATTTTCCTGTTTTTCCTATAAGTACTCACAGTCACCGACATTTAATCGAGTGTGACTATCACATAAAGAACAAGAAATGACAAAAGAAGCATGAATGAATCACAATAAAATGCTACAGTATATAAATAAGAGTATTTTCTTTGTGAATTAAGGACCTGAATACATGCCCAATAACCGATGTCACTTTAAAACGCGCAGGCGCACCAAGAAACCTCCCCTCAAATTCATGAACTTCTGTGCTTCCTCTTCTTGTAGACATCTGATCATATAAATGTGTTAGAAAACGTCACTGACATTGTAAAAATCAACTGGTCAGCTGCTTAATTGCATTTTCACCCAATTTTAAGCTCTTTCATCTTAGGTCGATTATCTAGGAAAGCAATAAATCCACTAAATTAAAACATCAAATTAAATGATCCCTAACAAAATGCTAAGAGAGTAGGAGAGTACCTGGCCGTGGGAAAGAGCAGTGGCGATGGAGAGAGCGATGCTAGGTTTCTCTGCGACCTGAAATGAAAAGCATAGAAAAGTAGTTAGTAACAAGGTTACGAAAACAGCGCATGTTGAAATTGGAGAGTTGATACCATGAGAACTTTGGGAAGGGCCATGTTTGTGTTAAACTACCGGCTTCTGCTTCTGCGATTGCGAATGGGTTCTAAGTGTTTGTGAAAAATACCCACCCAGTTTTCAAATTCAAACTGGAGTAATCAAGGTTTTACCATTTAAGTTTTTGATAGTTTTGCGACGGGGTGAGCTGAGTTCTAACTATGAGCAATTCACTATTTCAATGTTTTGTTAGTTTCTTTTTCTTTTGACAGAATCATAAATAAATGATTTTTTTATTGAGTTTAGGGTTTGTTTGTTTCAACTTATTTTTTTAAAATAATTATTTTTTAATTAAAAAATCATTTTACTTATTTTTAGAGTACTTGTTTCAGATTTTTTTAAATTGATTTATATTTTAAAAAATGATATTTTTCTAGCTAAAAATGAAAAGTTGATTCAACTACCTTCAAAAAAAACTATCATTATGCCATACATAAAAGAGAATGTAAAAAAAAACACGATAAGTTAATTTTAAATGAGATTATTTTAAAATTAGATATTACCTTTAAAAATTGAAAATTTAAAAAATACCTTTTAGGGTTTGTATTCATTTGTTCATATTCTCAATTGAACATGATTGAACACTTTTATCTCTTTCCTCTTTATTTCAATGGTGGCGTGAGTAGTTGTTATCTATCTCTGTTAGAATTAATTAATTTTCATAAATTTGTAGACAAAGATTGTTAGAGAGTATTTTAATATTTCTATTTAAGTCTCACTTGTATTTAAGCAAGTGAGTGGTGTGAACAATTTCTTTTTTGCAGAGTGTGTGTGCAATCATTTTTGTAACTGTTTTTAGAATAGTAAAAGTTTGTTATTATTCTCTCTTATCTCTCTCTTATTTCGTTCATCTTTATCACCTTGTGCACCAACAATTGGTATCAGAGCCTGGTTCAAATCCACAGGAAAATACCACAGGAAACACAAGTGAAATGGTGAGGCGTTGTGTGTTTGATTTTTGTTCAGAGAATTTGTGTTGAATTTCTGATCAGAATCGTAACAGAATCACATATCTTGATTTTGGGGGATTGGAAAACACTGTGTTTAGGTGAGACCTGAGTATATTGCACAAGGTTGAAGATGAACAAAAATAATCTGATCATCAAGTTTCCAGTGTTCGATGACAAGAACTAGAATCGTTGGATGATTCAGATGTGTGTGTTGTTTAGAGCTCAAGATGTTCTTGATTTCATCAACGACGGTTACGTTCAGGTTACACTTCCAGAAAATGCAACAGAAGCTCAGAGAAATGCTCAGCGTGATCTGAGGAAGAAGGATCGTAAGGTTATATTCCACATCCATTAGTGTATAGATGTGAACGTGTTTGAGAAAATCGATTATTCGACGACAGCGAAAGCTGCGTAGGACACATTGGCGCGGTGCTACGGCGGTGATGCATCAGTGAAGAAGGTGAAGGTTCAACCACTACGTAAGCAGTATGAGAATCCCAGCATGAAGAACAATGATAAGGTACCTAACTACATTTCTAGAGTGATTTCGATCACAAATGAGATAAAGTCGTGTGGAGAAACTCTCTCTGAAGAAAGTATCATTGAGAAAGTACTTAGATCTCTTACTCCTCAGTTTGATTACATCGTTGTAGCAATTAAACATTCTAAGGATTTAAGCACCATGAGAATAGAAGAGCTGCAAAGCAGTCTAGAGGCGCAAGAGTTGCGTCTGACTGAAAGAACCTATGCGAGAGAGGTAGAGCAGACTCTGAAAGCTTCTTTTGTCAAGAAAGACCAAAAGCAATCTTAGTCAGAAACAAAGAAAAGACATGGTAGGTCTCAGAAGTCAAAAACCTCGACTTTTGAGAGTCAGAAGGGGAAGGAGAAGTATGACAAGAGAAAAGTTAAATATTGCTATTGTAAGAAGTTTGCCTACTTAGCTGCAGATTGTTGGCCAAATAAGGAGGAGAAATCAGAAAAAGCGAATATATCCAGAAACTATGATGATGAACATGTGTTATTAATGGCTTCTGATTCTGATAGTGCGTCTCTAGAAGACTGGTGGTATATGGACACTAGTTATTCAAATTATCTTACTGGAAATAAGAAATGGCTGGTCGATTTTGACTCTGGGAAGAGGACCAAGATCATATGTGATAATGATAAGTATCTAAATGCTGAAGGAATGAGGAATGTTAGAGTGATTATGAATAATGGCAAATTTGCGTTAATCCAGAACGTCTGGTATGTTCCTAGCATGAAGAGCAATCTGATGAGTGTAGGTTAATTAATTGAAAAGGGATTCTCAGTTACCATGAAGGACAATATTTTGAAGTTGTATGACTGTAATCAGAAGCTGATTATAGAGTCGGAACATGGAAGAAATAGAACATTCAAGATGAATGTTAAAACTGCAAACTCTGAATGCCTTAGCGCAACAAGTGTTGTGAAGGAAAGTGAGTTGTGACACAACATATTTGGTCATTTGAACTTAAGAAGCTTAGGGCATCTGAATTCAAAGAAACTGGTACGTGGAATTCCTGCAATTAAGAAATCAGAAAAAGTCATGCAATGTATGCATGAAAGGGAAGCAACCAAGACTGCTATTGCATTAGAAGTAGCTCCAAGAGCAAAACATGCTTTGAGAGTATTGCATTATGATGTGTGTGGACCATTTCCAGAACCTTTACTATGAGGGAATAAATACTTTGTGTCATTTATGGATGAGTTCACAAGGATGACATGGGTATCCCTTATAAAGTTCGAACACAAGGTGTTTGCTGAATTTAAGAAATTCAGAATCAAGGCTGAGAAACAGAGTGGTCAGACTCTAAAGATTCTCAGAACTGCTGGTGGAGGTGAGTATAACTCTATAGAGTTCAAGAAGTTCTGTGAAGAGAATGAAATTAAGCATGAAGTGATGGTTCCATATACTCCTCAACACAATGGTCTTGCTGAAAGGAGAAACCAAACTTTGCTTGATATGGCAAGGAGCATGCTGAAGGAGAATAAGCTTCATAACACTTTATGGGGAGAAGTTGTTGCCACTGCAGAATATATGCTCAACAAATGTCCAACCAAGAAGCTGAAGGAAATTGTTCCTTTTGAGAGGTGGATTGGAGATAAGCAAAATGTGAGTCTTTTCAGAGTATTTGGTTATCTCTGTTATAAACATGTTCTGGATGCTACTAGAAAGAAGTTGGATGATAGAAGCAAAGTGATGTTACTTGTGGGGTATCACAGTACATGGGCTTATAAGCTTTATTGTCCATTCACTAATAAGGTTGAAGTCAACAGATGTTGTTGAGAAAGAATCAGAAGTATGGGATTAAAGCAAGTCTCAATCCAACTCTGGTGCAGAGTTAACTTCTGAATGTATCGATTCTGATTCTGAAGATGAGTCAAAGTCTGGAAATGATTCTGAGAGTGAGTCAAAATCAGAAGGTGAGATTGATTCTGACGAAGAATCTGATTCTGATCCAGATTCTGATGGTGATTCAGATTCTGGTGGTAGTCCATATTCTGGGAATATTCTAGATTCTGAAGGTGGTCATGCTTCTGAAGTCAGTACTTCTAAAGTTCCCACATCTATTAATGTTCCAGAATCAGAAGGTTCTGAACAAGTTTAGAGAATAAAAAACACTCCAAAAAGGTTTGTAGCATCTAATACTGTTCCAAAATCAGAAGGTCTCGTACAAGTTCAGAGGCCACAAAGAATCAAAAACATTCTGAGAAGGTTTGCAGAGTTTGACATGTTGCAAGACACTAAAGTAGATTATGAAGGGGAAGTTATTCATTATGTTATGTTAGTAGACTCTGAACCCATAAGTACGGAAGAAGCTCTCGAGCAGAAAGTCTGGTTGAAGGTTGTGAAAGAAGAACTTGATGCCATGGAGAGAAACAAGACTTGGAAGCAAATAGAATTTTCAAAGAACAAGAAAGACATCAGCATGAGATGTGTTTATAAGTTGAAGCTAAAGCCAAATGGGTCAATTGGAAAACACAAAGCAAGGTTAGTTGTGAGAGGTTTTCTACATAAACCTGAGTTAGATTACTTTGAAGTGTTTGCACTTGTAGCAAGACATAAAATAATCAGGCTAGTGATTGTGATAGTTGCTAACAGGAATTGGTCTCTGATGCATTTAGACGTGGAATCTGCATTTCTGAATAGTACATTAAACGAAGAGGTTTATGTGTCACAACCTCCTGGATTTGAGAAAAAGAATCAGGAAAGGATGGTGTACGGATTACACAAAGCTTTGTATGGACTGAAGCAAGCTCCTAGAGCTTGAAATCTGAAAATTGATTCATTTTTCAAGAAGCAGGGATTTCATAAATATGAGATGGAGTATGGTGTCTATGTTCAGCATACTTCTGAAGGCAATATGATTCTGGTGTGTCTGTATGTTGATGACATATTGCTAATAGGAAGTTGTGAACATGAGATATCTAAGTTCAATAAGGAGTTGATGAATGGTTTTGAGATGACTGATTTAGGAAATATGGTTTATTTTTTAGGGATAAAGATTATGTACTATAAGAAAGACATGATTTTACATCAGCTGGAATATGAACTTGAGCTTCTGAAGAGGTTTGAGTTGTTGAATTGTAAGTTGTTGTCACATATGCTGATACAAATCAGAAATTGGATTTTGATTCTTATGGTGATGGTGTAGATGCGATAGAATTTAAGCAATTGTTAGGGTCTCTGAGGTATTTGTGTAATACCAGACCTGATATTTGCTATGTAGTTGGAATTGTGAGTAGGTTTATGAGTAAATCGAAGTGGTCTCGTTACCAAGTTGCTGTCAAAATTCTGAGGTATATAAAGGGAACTCTAAAGTATGGATTTTGTTTTCTTCTGGTGCTGAAACTGACTCAGAACTTCTGAGTTACTCAAATTTTGATTGGTGTGGAGACAAAGTTGACAGAAGAAGTAATTATGGATACTTGTTTAAGTTTCCGGGAAGTCCCATTTCTTGGTGTTCCAAGAAGCAACCAGTTATTGCTTTGTCAATCTATGAAGTAGAATATATTGCAGGTGTTGTGATTGCATGCCAAGTTGTATGGTTTTTGAATTTACTATAAGATCTAAAGATCAAAGTAAACAAGCATTTGAAGTTGATGATTAATAACAAGTCTACAATCAATCTTGCCAAAAACCCAGTGTTGCATGGGAGACACAAGCATATTGAGATTAAGTATCACTTTCTGAGAAATCAAGTTCAAAATGGAGTGCTAGAAGTTGTGCATTATATCACCCAGAAGCAGCTGGCAAATGCTCTGACGAAGGCGGTCAATACTGATCAATTTCTCCGCTTAAGGGATAAAATTAGTGTTGTTAGTTTTGGTTAAGCTGAATATGAATTAAGGGATGGTGTTAGAATTAATTTATTTTCAGAAACTTGTAGACAAAGTTTGTTAGAGGGTATTTTAGTATTTCTACTTAAGTCCCACTTATATTTAAGCAAGTGAGTGGTGTGAATAATTATTCATTTTGCAGAGTGTGTGTGCAACCATTTTTGTAACTCTTTTTAGAGTAGTGGATGTTTGCTACTATTCTCTCTCTTATTTCTATTGTTAATCTTTATCACCCTGTGCATCAACAATCTCGTAATGTTTGTCTATTCATTCCACTCACTTCATTTAAAAGTCGGTGTTGACATGAATATCTATCATGTGGCATTCTTCTTTGCAAGAAGTAACAATTACTTTAAGTCAACTTTATTCTATTTCTTTAATGATATATTGTTTTATTTATTACATGTAGTGATTTCTCCAATAAATTAATAAATAAATAATTTTTTTTTGTTGAATTTATGATTCATTCTTTAATATATATATATATATATATATATATATATATATATATATATATATAGTTTATATATATATATATATATATATATATATATATATATATATATAATATTTTTAGAGTGTTTGTTTTAGTTTTTTTCAAATGTTTTATATAAAAAAATTGTTTTTGTTAAAAATGAAAAACTAATTCAACTAACTTCAAAAGATATCATCCCACGATAAACTAGAGAGAATTTAAATAAATAAAAAACACAGTAAATTACATTTTAAGCGAGGCTATAACAAAACTACGTAATTACCTTAAAAATTTGAAAACTCGAACGTATACTTCTAAGGTTTCTCGTCATCTCTTCATGTTCTCAAATCTAACATGATGAACAATGTCATCTCCTTGCTCTCTTTTTCAATGGTCACGGCGTGAATAACTACCTTTCTTGTAGCGCTCGTTCATTTTATTCATTGTTTCTGATTTGTTCTAAAGGAGGTTCATATGTGAATATATATATTCTCTAGCATTCTTCTTTGTATCAGGTAACAAACACTCGAAGTCATTTTTCATTTCCTTCTTTTATGATATCTTGTTTTATTTTTCATTTTTCATTATAACAATGATTTCTTTGTTAAATTTATGATATATGGTTTTTAACTTATTTTAAAATTGAATTTTGTAACTTGAAGTTATTTCGAATTCAAGTTAGACCTCTTTGTCATAGTAGAGGTTAATATGTCTCTAAAATTTATTTATTTTTACTCTTTATAAAAAAAATTAATTATATGATTAAATTTATTAATATATAGTGTTTAAGATTAGGGATGTGTTTAAGATTATGGATGTATAGTTCTCTTAAGTGAGTTCTATTAATAATTATGCATGACGTGAGTTTAAACTCGTGATATTTTATTTGTTCATATTTAAATTTTATCCACTAAAATACTTAATAATATACTAGGATCCTCCCTCTTATTCATATTACTTAATAATATACATGCTTCTTGAAAAACACATGCATTTATTGTTTAATAATTATTGTTTAGTTTTATTTAAAAACAATCTATAATACATAATATTATTTCTAAAGTATCTTGAATAAAAAAGTTTTACATTGTTACTATTTTAGAATCATTCATATCTATGATTTAAAAAATAATTATGATAAAAGTATAAAAATATTTAACTATTTAACGGTTGTGATTGTCTGAAAATATATATAAGCTCCTTATATGATTGAATTCTTATATATATTATGTAATATTATGGGCCCGTTTGTTTTAACTTTTTTTAAAAATGATTTTTATAGTGTTATATATTTTAGTATAAAAAAAATTTACAAAGAAACTTTTCACAAAAGTTTCAAATGAAAATTTTGTTTGAATAGTTATTCTTAAAATGTTATTTTAAGTATTTTATCATTTTATCGAAACTTTTTTTGAATATCAAAATTTCAAAAAATCACTTAATTTTGAAGCTATTTCAAATAGCTTTTTCTAAAAATCATTTTTGAGATACAATTTTTTTTTTAAATTGTGATTTTGACTATGTTTTGATCTTCAATAATGTATATTTATGTTATACAATGAACAATTCAATCTTTTAATTTATAAAAAAAAATTAGAAAAACTTGTAATATTTTGAAAAACATTTTTGTAAAATTCATTTTCAAAAATATAAAGAAAAAATCCATTTTTTTAAAGCTAAAACAAATTGGCCCTATATATTACGTCTAAGAGGACATGTTACTACGATGGAGTTTATGATTTTCTTAGCGACACAAACACAACTTCTGTTATGCCACAGAAACTGCCGGGCAAAACCATAGACAACAGGATTCTTGTAAACATAGCCCTTTCTTTTGGAATTAAACTCTTAGAGAATAATTGTTAAGAGTCATATATAGTTTAAATATGTCTTTATAAATGGGAGCAATCATCATCTTATAAGTTAGTTTTGTAGGGTCGAGTTAGGTTCAATCACATTTAATACGGTCATACATCCAAATGAGAGAATTTATTTAATTTAACAAGGCTTAGTCATTATTGACGAAGTTGATGGCAACAAACTTCTCTCGTGAATACGAATAAAATCAAAACTTTTTGAAGATCTTTGTGATCCCTGACATAAGGCACTCATTATCAAGTTACTCCCACCATTTTTTTAAGTGTCATTTTTTTTACTTTTTATATATATCAATAAAGCTAATCATTATTGTTAATTTTCAAATAATAATTCTTTTTTCACCTATAATATCCTTAATTATTTATTACATTTATTTTACTTTTTTCTCTCAGTAATAATTATTTATGGATAATTTTGACAAAACTCCAGTTAATACTACCAAACTTTTTCTTCTTTTACTTTTAAATTCTGATTGATGTTAATAAAATTCTGAACACTGAGTTCAGAGTGTGAACTCTTGAATATCTTTATCAGATTCTGCAATAGAATTTGACTCAGAGGTAAACAAATGATAGCAGCGGAATATAATTTAGAAACAAGTAAAGTAAAGCAAGAGACATAAACAATTATCCTGATTCCTCTCACAACTTGAGAGTAATCCAGTCTCATTGTACTTCCAATGGATTTCCACTATAACAAAACTGATTACAAATGCTCAAGCATACAAACAAGAAACTTATTTGATTATACACATAAGTATAAGACGTCTTTGCTCAAACACACAAGTATGATACTTCCTTGCTCTAACACACGAGCTTAAGACTTCCTAACTCTAGCACACAAGCTAAAGACTTCATTTGTTCAAACTCACAAGTAAGGGACTTCAAATGCTCAAGCATACAAGCAAGAGACTTCTGACTCTATAACAAACTATTAAGAGATTTGGGTAACAACTACACTTGATATACAGTCAGATGTGTAGACAAAATACAACTTAGAAATATTTTAAGACTTAATACCTTCTAAAATATACAAGTGGTAAGATTTTATAAGTCTAGTAAATTTGACAGAGTGACTTCTCTTTGATTATCAAGGTTCAGAATCTATAACAGTGTGTTGTATTATAGGTTGGTAGTATTCTTCTTATGATTTTCTACTCCTTATATTGAGAGGGAGAAAAGAGGTATTGAAGACTTTCACCAAAAGGTTGGGCTAGCTTTGTACTTGATTAGACACATCAACAAATTACTTTTCTGCAAGAAGAATTATTAGTTGAAGCTCAAATATCAAATGAGATATTTTTCCTTAAGTCTTCATGTGATCAAAAAGGTATTTGAGTCTGTCAGAGTTGCCTCGATTAAAGAGACTATGCTTAACAAGTTGACTTCCTTCAGACTTCACTTTTCATAGGCTAATCACTTCAGAGTCCACTTCTTGGTTTCTGAAGCTTCAGAGTATGGATCATCAGAGGCTGACTTTCTTCAGAAGTTGACTTCTTTAGAGTGTAGATCTTCCATCAGAGCCAGAGTCTTCATAAGTGGTCTTCAAATCCATAGTCTGGTCCTAAGATACAAATTCCTCACGCTTTTCTTTGTTTGTTCATAACCATATAATCCTGCATACTTGAACAAATGTTAGAATACCCAGTTGTTCTTTAAATACTTTGTTATCATAAACACCTAAGAGATATGGAATTAATCAATTTTGATCCAACAATATCTCCCTTTTTGATAATGACAAACAATATGTCATACCTCAAAAAATGAGAATACAACTTAGTGAAGCGCAACCGCACGCTCGTGGGATGGACTAAACAAAGTCGCCACCAAACTTTATTTATTCCTAAAAAGGAAAGGGGAAATATCGATAAAACCCAAGAAATGACGACAATGATTATGGTCATCGCAACCAAATCAGGGTTCGGGAGTCGATTACACAAGGGGAAAGTATTAGCACCCCTCACGTCCGTTGTACTCAACGGAAACCGTTTGGTTAGTTGTCTGCATTAGTGTTAGCTTAGAAATGTTAGACTTCTTGAGTTATTAAGAAGGCAAAGAAGAATATGAGTAAAAGAAAAGAGAAAATGTTTTTGGATTTTTTTATTAATGTGTCTGACAAGATTTACAAATCCTGCTCCTACGTATCCTGGGTGCAATAGAGAATTCAAGGCTTATGTAGTTATGGATAGAAAATGTTAGTTTGTTGGTCGATTTTAGCGAAAGCTAATTTGTGTCACGTCTGAATGGATTTACAAATCAACATTCATGGGCAACGTCGTAAGCTTACTCACATGTTCAAGTGGACGAAACATTATTTTTGCCTCGTCTCAAGACAAAGTACCTTTTTTTTAGAAAAGGGTTTGAGGATTAATCGTGCGGTGGCGAGAAAAAGAGTTTGATTGGTTTGAAGTGTTTTTGGATGATGAGATAGTCCAGAAGGATGAGAACTATATCTCGTTTCCCAACTCTCAGGAACTCGTGGACTAAACCCCGTTCCTTTTTCATCTTATTTGCAAAAAGGTTGTGATATTTTTAGATGTTTTGAGGCTTGGCTTGAGAAAGTGTACTCGAAATTAGTCGAGGTTTATTAAGCGTTATGGAATTGACTTGAGGATGATGAGTGTTTGGATTGACGAGAACTACATCTCAGATCCTAACTCTCAGGAGCTCGTGGACTACACCCCGTTCTTTTCGTCCATTTTATTGCAAAATGTTAAATAATGGTTAAGTGTTTTTGATTTTTGATTAGGAAAATGGCTTGGCATTGGATCAAGCATTTGATTAACGGTTGCAAAAGGTTTGACCAAAATGGTTGGAGAGTTTGAAAATAGTTGAAGATGAAAAGTTTGAGAAATCGGGAATGGTATAAATGGATTAGAAAGAAGGGTTTGAAATGGTTTGATCTTTAAGAAAATACTCGATGTTGGATCGAGTTTTTAGTTTTGTTCTTTTTTTGAAAAAAAAGTTGATTTATTTTTGTGTTAGAAACTACCTAAACAAAAAGCGATAAAAAATAAAACGCTAAAATTATTACACGTCATGGAAATGGGGGTACATTTGTCGAATGTGGATATGATATAATGAAGCAATTAAAGCAAAAGCCAATCAAACAAACGCAAGTAAGTGAGTGTACATGCACAAGAATGTCTCATTGTAAGAAGGCCCAAGAGTAAGTCAAAAGATAGAAGATAGTAACACACGCATCATATGCACAAAACTTGTTTATCTTGATTAAATCGAAAGAAGTAAAACAAAAATGAAACATGCATGAATCAAGATCATGATGCGAGGATGTGAATCAAATGTCACATAACGCAAGGACGTCCAAGGTAAACAGAAGTTGAGTTCAAATTTGATCTAAACGCAATGATGTTGGATTGTTGTTTGTTATCATGAATCGAAATAAGTATTAATGTAGGACGTATCATTGCAAGATGACATGGAATGGAAATTAAATAAAACGCCCAACAAATGAAAATGCAAAGTGAGGCTTAATTCACACAATGGCAATGCAAACAGTATCAAATAGTGATTTAGTAAACCTCACAATCGAAATGCAATATAAGCGAAAAGTCAAGAAATGCACTCAAAATTCTAAGTGATGTGCTCAAAGACGGTTTGTGTGTATCGACAACAAATGAAACATCGTATGCAAAGGTCATAACACAGAGAAATACAATTAATATATTGATACAAATTTGGCGGCATAATGACATGAAAATATCGGATCCGCAAATTAAAAAATTTGTTTTTTAACATAATGAAGTAAATCACCCAAATATCTCACAACCATATTGCAATCATCGTAATCGAGATAGAAACAAAAATCCACTTATCATTGACCATAAAAGAAAACAACAAGAAAAATCAAACATAGGGTGCAAATAGCAAAAACCACATGGGCTTAGATCCAATGTCATCTTTTAGCCCGAACAAAAAAATAAATAATGAAACATGATTTATAATAATAATAATAAAAAAGTTAATACTAAAATCAGCAAACTAATTGAACACTTTCAGCCATACTCAAAATTATGTCACGTTCCAAAAAGAAGAAAATAAAGACGGGTACTGTTCATCTTCTTCACATGGCATGCGACCTTGCAAATGCAACTAAACATGATCCGAATATTGAAAAACAACCAATCTTGCAACCTAAACACTAACATGAAGCACAATAAATAATATGCAAAGCAAAACTGGTTCGAACCAAAACGTTACCGAAAATGTAAAAACACAATAACAACAACAACCAAATACCAACATAGTCAAATAACCAGAAAATAAAACCAACCCAAGAGAAATTTAAGTCGTTTTCGCTGATGAATCGAAAAAATGTCGAGTTGTTGAGTTTGTAGATCCGTAAGTAGTGTTGTTATGTTGCTTGTTACTTCTTCAAGGTGGTGCTGCGCGTGGAGTTTTTTTTGCCGGAAAAACAAAGCTAAATGGAGATTTTGTGTCAGGCATAATCATCTTGTATGATGAATGAAGGTTGTTGCGCTGCGGAGCCGTCATTGTGTTTCGAAAGCTCGTAGGAAGCTTGTGTTTTGCTTGCCGATGTGAGCAGTTCTTCTTTACTAAAAATGTGCGCTTGGGGGAGAGATGGTGTTTGAAGGTGGCTTTATGGTGGTTCTTAAGCGAATGAAAGCAAAGAAAGGATGAAGATGTTTGAGGCGGAGGAGGAAAAAGTTTGAAGGAGGTGAGTGGTGAAAGAAGAGTGTAGTCGCGGTTTATGCAGTAGCGGAAGGTGTTAAAAGGTTGATGCTTGAACGAAAGTGATGCGAGTTTGTCGTTGTTGCGAACTAAGGGGGTAGAAGAATAGATCGAAAGAAAGGTAGTGTTGGAGTTATCGTTTTCCGGTGATGGTTTAAGAAGGAAGATGGTTGAGGGAGAAGATGAGCTCAGTAGAAGAAAAAATAGAAAGTGTGGGTTAAGGTTTTGGTGATGATGCAAAGAGGATATTTTGATATCCTCTTAAAATGAAAATACATATTCCCTTTTGTTATGATGCTTCTTGCATGAGAGAGACGTTGGGGGATAATAGGTAGTGCCTCACGTGTCATGATTATGTTGGTCCCCTTCAAATATTCATTTTTTTATCACTTTTTTTGTGATCTGAAAATTGAGGAAGAGAATGTAATATTGTTTTCCTCTTTATCCATGTGAGAGGGTGACGCTGGAAGTGTGGTGTGAAAGGGGTTTTGAGTGGGGCGCGTGGCACTTGATCCAAGAGAGATGAGTTTACAAGATTACTGTATTTTCCTTTTTTAGTGCTCTCTCTCTCTCTCTCTCTCTCTCACTCTCACACGTGACTTCAAATTTTAAAAAAGAAAAAAAATATGATTACAGCTGACCACATACTATAGTTGGCAAAGGGAATCCAATGCAAGGTTAAACATTATCAACTTCTTTGTTCTTGAGATTATTATTATTATTATTATTATTATTATTATTATTATTATTATTATTATTTATTATTATTAATAAAGAAAATGCTTAGTAAAATAAATTAAAAACAAAAACTCCTAATCGAAACTCAAACTAAATAATTGAATAATTCTAATTAATTAATTTGAATATTTGGACAAATAAAAAAAAATTGAGCGCAAAAGTGCTCAATAAAATAAAATGAATGCACCAAAATGATCAACACAAAGTAAATTTCTCGGAAACATACATACTGTATTTGAAGTAAAAATGACCGATTAAAAAGACTTAGATGGATCAAAATATGACCGAAAGTAGTCAAAAAATAAAACGAGCACACCAGATTAAACTACGTGAAACATAGATTAATAAAACGGATGTTTGCAAACTCGATTTTGAAATTTTCTGCATGCTAATTTGGCACACATTTGAAAATTGATTCAACCGGTCTATCTATAGATCCGAAAATTTATTTCTACTCACATTTTAGACATTATGCGGCTTGAGATGCATGTTATGCTATGTAGGTGGTGCAAATGTTATGATAAATGTATTGATTCGCGCGATTCAGGGTCAAAATTTGGGTGTGACACAATATTATTTAAGAATAATGGTTGTTGATTTAATAAACATGTTGACTTCAGGGTCTGTTGTAGGCTCCCCTGAGTCTGATAATCCAAAGGGTGAGGTTTGTAAGCTCCCCCTAAGTCCTATCCAGGTTAATTAAATTCCTTTAGTAGCACAATAACATTAATCTTCAGAATTTAAATTAATCAACACAAAAATAATCATCACATTCAGGTGCTTAAATACTCTTTTATCTCTCCCCATTTTGTCATTGAAGCTAGCGGAAATATACCTGAACGTATCCCACGCTCTAACATACAACAAAGTCACCATCAGACTTGATTTATTCCCGAAGGAAAGGGAAAACATCGATAAAACCCAGGGGAAAGAGATATGATGGGTAAGGAAGTCGGTTATGCATGGGGAAGATATTAGCACCCCTTACATCCATGGGAACCGTTTTGATTTTTCTTGCACGAATAGGTGTGATATCTAAAGGTTACTCGCAAAAGAATAAGGAAAAGAAAGAGAATAAATAAAGTGCTCGGTGAGGATTGAGGCTCTCGTGCCTACGTGTCTTTATAATGCAATAAGGAATTCAGAGCTCCATAGTTCATAGAACTATTGCTGGGAGGTGGAAAGAAGTTGTGATGAAGGTATTGTCTAAACCAAAGGATAGTATGATTTGAACTCCAACAAGGGAAGAAATATGAACCCAAGAGTAAAAATGGTATGAACCAACAAGTGAGGGGCCTACGACATGGTATCAATGTATTAGAGTAACCGAAAAGAAAGGAATTAAGTGTTTGGTTTCACATCACAAACAACTCTTGGTTCACAAGGAGATACAAGATGGAGCTTAAAGGGATAATGTATTTGGCTCAAAGAATATGGTATATCATATGAAGTGAATGAAGGTAGAATATGAATGGATCATGGAGATGAATAAAATGAATGACCAAAGTCACAGATGTGAAGGGTATGGTAACAAGTGACTGAAGAGGTATAATTTGAAACCAAATGTCAATGTATATTGGAATCCATAAGAGGAATAACATTTGCAACCACAGAGTAAAGGTGGCATGGATCACAAGTGAGGGATCTAAGGTATGATATCACTGTATGGTTGGGCCAAAAATAAGGAATTGAATGTTTGACAATAAGTCAAACAACTCTTGGCACAAAGGTGGACAAGTGTCCTAAAATGGTATATATGGAATTCCAAAGAACTGTATATGATTTCAAAGAAATAGTATGTCACTGGGTGAACGGTTTATGACTGAATGTAGATAATGGATCGAGAAGGATATGGATGGTGCCCTAAAGAGGAAGAGGGAATAATTAGGATTATACTCGCCAAGGACTCGCATCCTTGTGCCTACGTATTCTCATCGTGCAATGAGAAATTCAGAGCATTCATAGTTTGTGGAACCACGAAAACAAAGGAAAGCAATCAGAGAAGTGTGTATCTAAGCAACAAGGACTGACAAGACAAACACAACTAAAATGGTATGATGAAGTGGTGAATAATGTAATTTGTACCGACAAAATGGTAACATCGGAAATCCATAAAGGCAAATTGGCTTTGAATTAAAGAGTAAACAGACAAACCAACAAGTGAGGGGCCCGAGGCATGGTATCATTGTAGTGGAATGACTAGAAACAAAGAGAATTAAATGTATGGTAATAAGCCAAAAAACTCTTGATACAAAGGTGAACATTGATTAGGTCGTCCTAAAAGGGTGAGTACGGAACCCAAAGGGAAGTATTGATTGACACAAGGAAAAATATGTCACTTGCTAGGGAACAAACAATTTGAAATCAAAGGAGAACGCTATCTTGGATCCATGAAGGAATAAACTCTGAATCGAAGAGTAAAGGTAAACCAACAAGTGAGGGGCCCGAGGCATGGTATCACTGTATTGGAATAACCAAAAACAAAGGAATTAAATGTCTGACAATAAGTCAAACAACTCTTGGTTCACAAGGCGGACATTGATTATGTCGTCCTAAAAGAGTGTGCATGGAATCCAAGGAAGAATGATATTTGATCTTAAAAAGATGGTATTAATTGAATGAATGAAGAATGAAGGGTTAATAAATAAGGTAGCTCGCGAAGAATTTGAATCTTCTTGCCTACGTATTCTCATTATGCAATGAGAAAGTTAGAGCTTTCGTAGTTCAGCCCACTAGGGCTGACAGCAAGATAATTGATGGGGGCAGAAGAAGTGGTTGATTGAATGTGAAAAGACTTAATAGTTACTTTATAAGAACCATATTAAAGTCTATGAGTAAAGGTGGATATGATGAGCAACTGGATCAAGCGTCCCATACCCAAAGATATCCAAAATGAGTTAATGGAATTCTCCACTCTCATCCATTCTTTACTACTTAAGGCTCGTGGCGTGTATCTCTTATCCTAACTTTCAAGTTACGAGAGAAGAGTCCTTGCTACTCCCTGTGATGATGAAGACCTTATCAATCATTTGATTCGAATTGCACTAAAGTCTATGAATAGAGGTGAATATGATGAGCAATTGGGTCAAGCGTCCCATACCCAAAGATACTCAAAATGAGTTAATGGAATCATCCACTCTCATTCATTCTCTAAGCGTCCCATAATAGAGGTGAACCATGATTGATAAATTGCTGGTGAAGTCCTTTGTTTGTTGCACTGTTGCTTTGTGAAGGGAGAGACTTGCCAATCATATGATTTTAATTGTGCTAAAGTCTATGAATAGAGGTGAATACGATGAGCAACTGGGTCAAGCGTCCTGTACTCAAAGATGTCTAGACTGAGTTAATGGAATTCTCAATTCTCAATCATTCTCTATTGCTTATGGCTCATGCCACACAATTCTAACTTTGCTTAACAAGCTTTTGAAGAGCCACATTTGATGTGTCTTGTATGATTCACTGCTTGATATGACTAGGGATGCCTTGATCGAGAGTCTGACTTGAGGCTTCGAGCTCCACAACTTACAAAAAAAGTCTTATCAAGTGATCAAGGGTCTTTTGATCACTCAAATTAGACTGTGGGACTATACAAGATCAAAGGATTTAGTTGATCAAAATTGTTTTTCATCAACTTGAATCGATGGTTTGAATTAATTTGAAAATATATGGTTAACCTAATCTAAAGGTTAAAATTATGTACAAGCTCTAAGGTAAGGGACCATGCAACATTCATGAGAATCTCATATTAAAATGTCATAAAGTTATTAATCTAATTACTTGATCAGAGTATATTTGACCAAATAATTAAATCAATCAAGAGAAATCAAATCATGAACTAAGTCAAGTTATTTATATCAAGATTAAGACATCATAAAGAAAAAGTCAAAGGAAGTAAATTGTCAAAATTAGTGCCAACACGTAATCCTAATTTTCTAACTAATTCTAATATAACTCTAATTATGAAAATTAGTTCTAATCTATAAATTTAATCCTAAAATTAATCAATATAACCCTAATTAATCAAGAGAATTAAAATCCTACTTTCTATTACTAAGCTAGATTAGCTCTAATGACTATGATAATTTTTGTATAGAATATATAGGATCCATTTTTAAAACTCTAATATAATTACTAGTCAAATAGTATTATGTGTTGAAATTATAGTACATTAAGTTAAATTATTATAACATGTTATTAACAATATATGTATAATAGAGAAAATAAAGAGAGAGAAAAAAAATCAAATAACAGTAATGAGATGTGGTATATTATGTTATATTAAACGAGGCAAACGTGATAATAATAGTGAGTAAATTCTATGAGACATAACTAACCTAAGTAGCAGAAATAAAATACATGGTAGTGATATAGTAGTAGTATCATAGTAGTGTATAACTAGAATACTTTTCTTACGATAGAACAAATTAAAGCTCTAACATTTACATAGATTATGGGACATATAAATTTTGTCATTACGTTAAACATCACAAATAATTAAAACGCCACTTCAATGTAAATTAACATATAGACAAAATCATGCTTAAAATTATTTCATGAAATATAGCCACTATACACGAACATTTATGGTGCAGAGTCTAGAAAAATGGTTTATATACTAAAGAAAAGTAATATCATAATAGAAAATGGAATAAAGAAAAAAAAACAAGGTAACAGTATGCAAACATGTGATAGATATAATGAATGTAGTGTAGCAAGAAAGTGTAGTAATATAATAATAAAATAATAAAAAATAGTAAGAGATACAAATAGTTAAGTAACCGTAACTAGCCGGAGATATAAATAGTGAAGTAGCGGTAACTAAATAGTAATAATGAGAAAAATGACAATTTTGAACAAGTTTTCGATAACGGCCAATAGAAATGAATTCGACGAGGTTGTTGAAATCAGAATTTCACAAAGGAATCAAATATAAACCGTAAATCGCAAAACAAGCTAAAAATTATACCAAAAAAGCAAAAAGTGGACGAAAAAACCGATTAAAGAATGAATCGGTTTAGTTAAAATATGCATTGGAACGAAAAAGTAATTATATATTCACGATCAATGCGGAAAAATCGATTCAAATGGTATATTCACATGTTAATAATAGTTAAGAATCAAAGAATCACTATTTTCAAATTTATGTGTTTCATTCAAAAATAAGTGATTATCTAATAAGCATTTCCAAAACAGTAGCTAAAATTGATCAACAAGTAAAAATCCAATAATTTATGGCAAAAGTATGAAAGAGATAAAGGATCACCGATGGAGCGGGGATTTGCTCCGGTTAGTGTTGAAAATCGGAGCGCCGAAAAGAAACCCGAAATACTTCAAGAATAAGCTTCATTAATCCAATTAACTTTTAAGCTTTGATAATTATTCTAGATGATAAATGAATGTAGAAGATGAATCATTAATGTAGAATATTGATGAATAAGTTTGAATTGATGAATCTTTGATGAAGATTGTTGGTGAATCTTGATAAACTTTAGATGATTATAATTCATGATAATGTAGAAATTATGGATGATGACTTTTTGATGATAATGCTTGAATTGTTGATTGATAATATAGAAATTGTTGATGACTAAGTTCCACCATTTTAGAACTTTAATGTGAAATTCTAAATGGTGATGGAAATGAACTTTAGTGAGGGTGGGGGAGAAGATGAATATTGAGAGAGAAATTGAGAGAGAATAGAAGAAAAATGGTGGAAAAATAATGGTTAATTGTGAATTTTCTAAGTTAGTGATATTAGCTAATACCAAAATTATGAGAAATATCATGTTTATATAGACTTGGTTGGTGAATAATCACCCTTGGATTATGATCCAAGTAATTTGTTTTATCAATTGTTAGAAATTAATTTAAGCTCAAGTTGCGGATCACCAATTTCAACCTTAGGATTAATAGTTAAGAATGACTAGGATTGAGTGAAAAAATGGAAGTTGAGATTTGTGTTTGTTTGGAAGTTTTGTATTAGTTTGGAAGTTATGATAGTTAAGGATAATTAGGTAAATTAATGGCTTGTGGAGAAATAGGTAGTTAAGGATAGTTAAAGATCAATGGTGTTGAAGTTTAGCAAAAATACCAAGTTAGAATGTAAGACAAAAAGTCACTAGTAATTAACTTGAATTTTTATGCATTTGCCTTGATTTTTCTACCACTTTTGACTTGAATTTTGAGTGGCTTAACCCATGACTTTTAGTACTTTTGAGAAGTGATATTTTCCAATAAATGAATGAAATCTTCCTCTTATTCCAACTTTGCCTTTTTCTTTGAATCCAAGCAAACCTCCGAAATGACGATGAATCTCAAATAAAGAGATGATGTCCATCATAAGTAATATGAGAAATAAACCTGAATAATTACCAAATAATATCCATCTCGAAAATCCACTTAAACCGATTAAATCTAGTATCATCGAACCTTTGGCATAAATTTGTTACCATATACAAATGTCGATGAATGCATGATCAAATAGAAACAAAGTATGCAAATGAACAAAATCATAAGTCAGGCGAATTAAAAAAATAGGGCAAATTTTGGGGTATGACAATCATCAATAAAAAGATAAATAAAAGGACAAAAAAGATAATGAATAAAAGTTTTCATTCACAAAAAAATGATTCATAGCTTAAGTTCATAAAAGCTACAACAAAGGGGTGACTAAATCCTAGAGCATAAGGTTTCTTCTTCAGAATCTCCATAATAGTTTTCAGATCAACACTTATGTCATCTTGTATGACAAACATAACCTTCATCTTAACATCTATCTCCCTTTGCTTATTACCCATGACTTCCTAATTAGCAGTAACAGAAGTCAGCGTTGCTTCTAGAAGATCTTGCCTCTTACTAGAAGAAGCAACAGACTTTGAGGAGATGTACTTCAGACTTTGAAGAACTGATACCACAAAGACTGTGGGGGAATCCCATTTTGCAGCATAAGCTATTGGGTCATAGGTTGTTGTTCTCTCCATAACTAGATTCTACAATATATCAAAGAGAACAATTTTGTATTCTTCCAATTAGGCTTGGGTATAGGATGGATAAGATTAATGTGTCAGGTTCTGACACAACATATGTTCTTTTGGGAGATGAGGGGTGGTTAGATGGTTGGTTTTCTTGAATATTTTGGTTAAGGTTTGTTTCAGGTGGAGGTTGGTCCAAAGAACTTGTTCAGTTTCAATCTGAGGTTCAGATGTAATTTGAACTTTAGATTGATTCTGAACAGAACTAGGTTTTGGTTGAGGTATATGTCCATGTGATGGTTGAGGTGTAGGTTTATGTGAGGTTTAAGGTGTAGGTTTATGTTCTAATTGAGTTTCAGGTTGGGGTTTAGGTGAATTTTCAGGTTCAGGTTGATCTTGGGTTATATGTTCAGCTTCAAATTGAACAAATAAATTATTCAGTTTAGAAGTTGTTTCAGTGGAACATGCTTGGCCATTTTGTAGGTCTTGAGGGGTGAAGTTTTGAAGAGGGAAAGCTTAGATATGCTTGATAAGTATAGGTGAGAGAGTTACAGATTTGAGATTAAGACCAGTAAGAAGATCATAATCATATTATGAGCTAGAGCTTGATGAAGCTTTCCCATTATAAACATCTACGGGAGGGGGGGGGGGGGGTCCAAACATGGTGTTCAAAGATGGAGGTTGTTCAAAATCAGAAAATTATGTTAGTAGTTTATGATCATCGGTGGTTTCACCAACGGGGTGTTCAAAATCAACTAGATTCATATCATTCTCTAGAATCTGAATGATGGATGTTGTGTTAGAGGGAATCCATCATAGGTTTTGATTGTTAAACAGGTGATGAAGTGTGTTTTGGAGATGATTTGGGTGAAGGTTTGGGTGAGGGTGTTGGTGATATATGGTTTAAAGTGGAAGAATAAAAACAATCATCAAAGATTTTACGTTCATATTTGTTACCTGTCATATCAGTCTCCATAACATATAGAGTATCTTGATCTTCTTCACCAACAACTTCAGAAGCAATGTTTGTAGCGGCTTTTGATACAACCTTTTCTGGTACATCAGAAACTTCAGCTTCATAGGTACCCTCAGCAGACTTCAACCCATCTATGACTTCAGTAGCTTGGACTTCAGTAGTCTCCAGAACTTCTCCTCCAACAATAACTTCTTCCTATTGAGCATCAGAAGTTGCAGGTTATTTCTCTGCTTGTTCCAATAGAGTAGAGACAATCAGTTGAGCTCCCATGTGAATGACTCATTCTACAAATTTCTTGGCTCCAACACCTACAAACTTTGTTCTCTTGACCAAGGATACCTCAACTTCCTCTTCTTCCTCTTCCTCTGCAATTTTATAAGGAAGTATAATATTTCTTAACTTCCTCTTCTTCACAGGAGCATCAGTTGTGATATAAAATGAAGATAACTTCTGAGGAGTATTTCCACTTCTTGTCTTATAGGGCTTTAAGATAGTGGGTTTAACTAGCTCTTCAATTTCCTTTTCAATCTCCTTCTGTTGCACAACCTTCTTCTTATGAGGCTTCTGAAGTATCTTCTGAGCACCAAAAGCCACCTGTTTTCTTTTCCTAGAAGGTTTGTGCAAGTCAGTTGGTTCATCTGCTAAGTCTTCATATCTCAAAACCATACCAGCCTCTTATGTTGCCATCTCAATGTACATCATAATTACCTCAAGATTGTCATGCTTGGTAATTACAAGATAGTCCTTAAGATAATCAATTTTTGCACTTCTGACTCTGAGAGGTTCTTTTGATAACACCACTTCATTCTTCTTCAGAAACTTCATGTTAGCCAGAACAGAAGCAAAAAGAATGTTCCCATGAGTTTCCTCCAGATCCTCATAAGCAGAGACAACTTTCACAAAGATGATTTAAGATGTAACCAGGGAGATTGATGTTCTTTTCATTGACCAAATACCATATGAAGTGTCTATGGTCCCAGGAGGTTTGATTAGCGCTACCCTCTTTAGGGATTAGACATCTAATGAGGATCTTGAATAGAAGCTTGTAATGAGTATTCATGTTCTTAACCATTCCATAGTCTGGAGAAGAACTTGTATTTTCCTACAGCTCAAACATATTTCCTTAATCACATCACCTTCGGGACTGCTTTCTTTGGTATTCAGAATGGATTTTCCTGTAATTGACACACCAAAAAGCTTAGCAATTATCTTCTGAGTGATGATGACATCAACACCCATTACAACCGACCTAATCTCCACTTCTTCAAACTCCTTTAGACCCATTTCCTTTCTACTCTCTCTTTCCAGGATTTGTCTTTCAACACCATATAATTTTCTTTCATATAAGTATAAAGCTAATCATAAACTTCAGCTCTTACCCATAAATCCCTTACCAGATGAGGATAAGTTGGACCATTCAATATATCAAAGAATGAAGACTATTCTTGCACTCTGAAGAACTCCAGAGGGAGTAACCATTCAGATTGAAAGAGTCAAAATCCACATTCTTCTCCATAATGAGCTTTAAATCCTCCTTATTGATATCCATGGTTTTGGGTTTGATGTGTAGACTTTTACCAAAACCGACATTCGTGGGTGCTTTTTAAGAAGATGATGATTCCATTGCAAAAGGGTTTTTAGGGTTTCTTTTGAAATGGGTAGTTTTTAGAGAAATCTTGAAAGAAAAAAGTGTAGGAAGTGTGTGTGTGTGTGTGTGTGTGTGTGTGTGTGTGAGAGAGAGAGAGAGAGAGAGAGAGAGAGAAAGAAGTGTGTGCATCTAATTAAGTAGCATATTTTGAGTTAAAAATAATCTTTGATCAAAATAAAACTTAAAGATAAGGAGGAAAGATGCACATTTTCTAATACAAATCACCATAATCATAAGACGTTTCAGATTCATGACACGTAAGTGGACATGTGTCAGAGGCAATTGAAGAGTTTTGTCTAATTGTGTGTATATCAGAGGCAATTGGTCTTCTTATGAGTTTTAAAGGTTGGAATGCTTCATATGTGTCGCATCCGCGAAAAACAACCGGCGAGCTAAAACAAAAACAACACAGAGCCGCCACCGTGCGTTATTTATCCCAAAGAGGGAAAGGAAACGCTCAGAGTAAACCTGGAAAGAACAAGGTCTCGCGACCAAAGAGAAAGGGTACGGGAGTCGGTTACGCAAGGGGAAGGTATTAGCACCCCTCACGTCCGTCGTACTCGACGGGATCCACGCTCTAAAAGAAAGAAAAGGTTGCTAAAACATCACACACACACTCACCGAAGACAACACAGGTGGGGTTAAGAGGAAGAGAGCTCGCTAGGACATCGCATCCTATGCCTACGTATCTCGTCTGGAACGAGAATCAGAGCTGCCGTAGTTCGGCTTACGCACGCCAAACAAACAAACAAACAAGCAGGCAAACATGGAACCCGAACACCACTCGATGGACTTACATCAGCTTCCGAACCAAACACACCCACACTGGAACCCAAATGCCACTCGATGGACTTATACCGGCTTCCAAGCACACAACAAGCACAAACAAAAAAACAAGTTGCTAAGGAGTCGGGAACTCGAGCCTAGCAACCGTCAGACAAACACACACAAAAAAGAAAAAAAAGTGCCCGGAGAGGTCTCGCACGACCTCCTGCCTACATACCTCGTCTGGAACGAGGATCAGGGCGACGTAGTTCCCCTCAAAGGGAAAGAAACTCTAGCCAGAGACAAAGGGAAGACACACTACCAGGGAGCTGTACTCGAGCCTAGTGTTATCATGCATCATTGCCCTATGTTCAGTTTTCTATCTACTTGCACAACAGCAAGCTAATCCTATCCAGGAAAACAAGCATGCAAGCATCCACAAAGAAAAACAAGCATCTCAAGCAAATATTCACAAAGCACACACTATATCCAGTCAAGTGGGCTCAAACAATGGGTTTGACTGCCGAAGCAAGTCATCTGTACAAGGCAGTGTTCGCTCTTAACCTTGCCATTGAGGGGCTAAGGTGAAGCAGATGAAAGGAGAGTGAAGATTAGACTTCACAGCTCTTATCCCCGGCCAGGGAGAGCTTCAGACAAAGGAGCGTGGGTTCAGAAAGATGGAACCCTTCTACGCTCAAGACTCTGACACAACTGTACAATGTACAAGATCTTGGGTTAATGTCCCAATGCGTCAACACAAGCCGTGTGAGCAGAGGGACGACTCAACAGAATAGCGGGGGATAAATTGCATATCCCTTGGATTCCGCCAATTGCCTTAATCAAGGACTTTACCTGCTTGGGCACAAATGTAAACAAACACAAACATCGCCTCTTAAGGAGGACTTCAGACAGCTGCCTGGCCAAGTAACAGGCCAGGTCTTCCAGACTACATGAAGTTAGGAATTCTACCTCAATTGGTTTAAAAACCAAGCAACAGCAAGCAAGTTCTCAAGGAACTGTAAGCGACTAAATGTACCTGAAATCAATCAAGTATCATCAGTACTCAGACAAATCAACAGTAAACAGCAAATGTTAATCTGTACAGTCAACACAAGTTAATGCACATAAGTGCAAGCCAATGAGCTCAAACTCAAGCTTCAAACCCTACAACACAAAATAATGTTAGTGGACAACATCAAACAAATTCAATTTGCAACTTGCATTTATCTCCTTAAGCCTTTTGCATTTCAACCTGAAAATTCAAACCAAATGTGAGAAACTAGACCACTAGGCCAAGCCTAGGGTCCAAATGGGATAAAAAATTCTAAACAGCAAGTGCAACTCATCCAAAATCATATTCAAACAAATCAAAAGCAAATGCAATTGGTCCCATGCTCATATCAATCACCATTATCATTTCATGCACAATTTAGTATCAAACATGCAATTTGCAACTTCAAATGACCAAACAGAACCATCTCAATCAAAAGCATACCAAAACAATTCAATTAATTCCACAAAAATTTACACCTAAACAGGACACATTCAATGCATAGCATGTCAAATTTCAGCTCAATTGGACAAAAGAAAGTAGGTCAATGAAAATCAATAAGTCCAGACACACTTATACAAGCCAAAACAAGGCATCCAAACAAGCATCAACTTCCATAAATCATAAAATAGTGACAACAATTAAGAAATGAATGGGATCAAAACCACAATGTCCTATAATGTGTCTATAATCCACATACCAAATTTCACATCCATCCAATACACTATGAGAATTTCACAAACAAAATGCCAACATGTGTCACACAAAGTTACCAAATGAGAACACAGGGAAGAAAATTATCAATCAATTAGAAAATGCCATCAACAAATCCCAGAAAAATTCACATGTTATCTTGACATATCAATGTTCATCCACACAAAATTTCAGCTCAAATCAACATCTCTAAGCATTTTAAATAAAATCATGAAGTTGACCTAGCTTGGTGTGACACAAATTGTCACACCTCTAATCAAAAAATCATATCTCCTTCACCAAGTATCCAAAAATCACAAACTATACATGAAAATCACCATCAACATGTCCAGAACAAGCACAAAAATTTTCATCCATTTCTTTAAAGGTATCATCATTTCATGAAGGTTATGGCATGGTGTATACAAAATGAGCACATTGAAACAAACCCTAGGCCAATTAAATTTCCACACGTGCAAAAATTCCACAAAAATAACCATTAAATTCTACACATCATCATGAGCATGGTGAAAAAAACCTCACCAAAATTGGTTAAGTTTTGAGGTCTCTATGAATTTTCTAAGATCACATAACAAAATGAAATAATCAAATGAAAAAGAAAAGAAATAAATCAATTAAGTAATGGAATAATGGCAAACTTGTAATTCTAATGCCACTGAGCAAAACGACGCCGTTTCAATTAGTGGCCAGGGCGTGTTCTGATTGGTTGATGGTGGCGCCAAACAACATTTCAAATGGCAAGGCAAAAAATAAGGATCAAACACACGATTGTTCATCGTTCTTCACAAGAACAAGCCCAGATTTCCAGATTTTTGATGAACAATGAATCTTCACCAAAATCAACAAGTTTATAACCAATAGAACCGTCTTTCCACAAGGATTCAAGATATGTAACTCCTTTGCCCTAACTCTAATCATGGCAGCGGGATCGACCAAAAAGAGTTAAGAACATCAAACCTAAAATCGTGATATCTCTCTCTATAACTAACCAAATCACAAACCACAAATATCATGTTGATCTACGTTCCAAGACCTTTAAAACGCATAGCATAATTTACACAATGGTGAAATTCGAAAACTGACCTAGTGGAGAAGGCAGTGCTTGATCTTGATGATTCACGATGCTAAAGCTCCAAACAGATGATGATTGAGGTATAGGAAGTTGAATGGAATAGCTAGCTCGATCCAAAACAGCTCCAATTGCAAGAATTATCAAATCACCATTGTTATGCTCACTTTGAACAGTTGAGATTCTTGATGCCTTTGCCACGAATTCACCAAAACAGATGTGGATCAAGGTATGTGGAAGATGAATCAAAAAGAATTACTCAATTTGGTGAAGATTTGATGAAGTTTTGATCAAAAATGCTTGATGAAGATTTTTGAGAATTTGCACTTTTGGAGGGAAAGTTTGTTATGATTCTTGAGAATTGTGATTGTGATTAACATTTCTGTTACAATTAGCCATTTATACCAATGCCTTAATCACCTTGTTAATCCAAATTATCAAAATTGGAATGGATTAGTGTTAATGTGTTTTTAAGTGCAAGGGCAAAATGGTCCTTTCCAAATATTGCAATGTGACAGCTTATGACAGTTCACACAACTTCTAAATGGTATTTGGAGTGTGTTGGAATGGTTCTCATGTTCAAATGCCTTGTAAATCTCAATTTCACTATGCCATGCCAAAAATGCACTTAAGTCCACTTGAATTTTGACTTTTTGCATTGACCATTTTTTGATGAATTTTGATCATACACCATGAAAGTACATGTGAAATGGGGTTTGCTCATAAAAAGATCATCCATTTTGGACATTCCATGTGAAAGTTATGCCACTTTGATTATAGGCCTTTTTGAAAATGAATGGACCATAACTTGTCAACCATACATGGGAATTTCAAGTTCTTGGACTTTTTGGAAAGGTGAGAGCAAGATCTACAACTTTCATGTTGAACAAATCTTCATTTGAAGCTTTTTTGGACATGTAATTTTGTGGTGAAAAACTTTCCATTTTTGGAAACTTCCATTACAAGTCACTTTCTATTTTGGCAATTTTTTGTCTGACTTTATTTTCTTCATTCTTGAGCTTTGAAATGTCAAATGACACTTGTTTAAACATGAATGAAGTGTATCCAACTCTCTCCCACCTCCAAATCCATAAAATCAAGCACAGTTGACCACAGTTGACTTTTCAACTGATAGATGAATTTGGCTATGCATTGATCAAATTGAAGCCCAATCCTCTGATGAAATGGCTCAAGGATGAAACCCTAGCCTCAATAAGCTCAATATAATCATGAAATGATCCCCATATCCATTGTAGACCCCATCTCCTTGCCATGCCCTGATTGGCCCAATGCAACTGATTAGGGTTGACCAGTGGTCAAAACCCTAATCTCAAGGTGTATGATCAAGCACTTGATGATGACCAAACCATGATGATGATGATGTATCATTTCAATCAAGATGAAGACCAATCTCCTTGAGAAATCAAAACCCTAATTTGGACCTCCATCCTTAGATGAT
This sequence comes from Lathyrus oleraceus, assembly GCF_024323335.1. NCBI lineage: Eukaryota > Viridiplantae > Streptophyta > Magnoliopsida > Fabales > Fabaceae > Lathyrus > Lathyrus oleraceus. The sequence goes on from NC_066583.1 coordinate 224,665,890, forward strand.
TAATGACCAGTCCAATGAAACCCTAGCTTGCATCATGACCTCTTCATCTTCTGATCAAGACTTAGGAGGATAACTTGCACAATGTAACCACATGATATGCAATATGCAATTCCTAATGACCTAAGAAATGCAATGCAATATGTTAAGCTAGTCCCAAGAGAGGAGGGCAAATTTTGAGGTGTTACAGCTGCCCCTATTCAATCCACTGTGAACCTGTCGATATGAACAGCCTCGGCTTTCAGATGATCAGGATGAAGAGTGATTGAATACCAAGAACAGACGAACAATTTGCACTCTGATGGGAAAATAATTAACCACGCCTGTCAGAATCGGCGAAGAACAATCTTCTGAATTGAATAATCCGTCTGGTACGGAGAACAATCGGCCTGAATACCGAAACAGGAATATATGGATAACTGTAACACAAGAACCATGCCCTGAACGCCGCTCGTCATTTTGTATACTGAGCATCACAAGATGAGAGTATTGATGTCGGTCTGAATACCGAAAGGTTAGCCTGAACGCCACTTTGGTCTGAACACCACTTTGGTCTGAACACCACTTCGGTCTGGATACCGGAAAACTGGCCTGACTGCCACAAGCTGCATCGATCTAATTGTCGGAAGCTTCTTCGATCTAAAAATCGGAAACTTGGCCTGAGCGCCACATCGGTCTGAATACCGCCTCGGTCTGAACACCGGAAAATTGGCCTGGATGCCATAAGTACATCGACCTGATCGTCGGAAACTTCTTCGATCTGAAAATCGGAAACTTGGCCTGAGCGCCACATCGGTCTGAATACCGCTTCGATTTGAACACCGGAAAATTGGCCTGGATGCCATAAGTACTTCGACCTGATCGTCGGAAACTTCTTCGATCTGAAAATCGGAAACTTGGCCTGAGCGCCACTTCGGTCTGTATACCGCCTCGGTCTGAACACCGGAAAACTGCGTCACGCCTACAGCATCGGCGAAGAAACACAATCTTGAAACGAGAATCCGTCTGGAACGGAGAAAGTCAGCCTGATCAGCGAAAAACAACGTCGACCTGGATACCAAAATAAATGGTAACACAGGGATAACTATGGTCTGAACACCACATCCGCTGGGGATTATTATCTTTTATTTTTCCGTTTTTTTTTCTCGACCTCGAAATCTCATTGATTACCATTCCCATCATCGCTTGACAGAAACTTTGATGCAAAATCACGATGCCAAACTCCTCAGAGCAACACTTTCACCTTTAAGCAACATCCCCTCTCAAACGGTAACCACGGCTTGAGACTAGCTTATGCTTGCAATATGATGCATGATCTTTTTTCTGCGTAATGCTCCATAATTACGAAAATGCTACGCGATTTATTTTTATATGCAACATGCTATGCTATTTTTCATGATGAATGCATAAAAAGGATCCCCCTCAAGGACTCTTCTGAAGAGCTCGAGACACTCTGCTGAGGAACTCGACATTGCTCCAACTCCACCCTGCTGGGGAATAGCACTGCTGTCGGGAAATAGGCAACCCTTGCTGGGGAAAACCTCCTTTGCTCCCAATCCGCTTGAGGAATTGCTGGGGATGAGAACCACCAACACTCTGTGGGGATACAACAGTCTTTGACTCGCTGGGGATATACATCTCACCTCTGCTGGGAGAACCCTCACAGATACCCTGCGACTTTACTGGGGAAATGCTCACAGATAGCTCCACTGGGAAACATCAACCTCCAGGACTGTCGACTGGGGAAACATCAATCTGAAACCTGCCGGGGATAACCATCCTGACCCTGCTAGGGGAAACGAATGCTACTCCGCTGGGGATGCAGATATCAGTCTGCTACGGAAACTCGTCCAATCCACTGGTAGGATGCACTGCTGGAGATATATTTCATTGAAACCCGCTCCACTCGGGGATTAGCAACCTTCGGGCCTGGCTGCTGAGGTAACACCTTTCTAAACCTGCCGGGGATAACCATCTTGACCTGGCTAGGGAATCTACAGACCTTGGATCTGCTGGGGATTGGTCCTCTGATTCTGCTTGGGGACTTCACTGGGAAAATGAGAAAAGTTGGTACAAAACATCCGTCGACTCGTCGGACCATAGTATCCACCTCCCAATCTCGTATCGACTTTCCACTTTTGAGAACTCCCAGACTTGTCTGAACCTTTTCTGCTCCATCATCTTGTATTCCCAATCGTTCCGCGCTCGACGGAGAACGTACTCCTGGGATTTATACATACTTTTCAATCTTCCGACTTTGAAGAGTCTTCTTGATTAGTTCCAAAGGTCGTCGTCGGACGTCTCTCATCGTCTCTTCACCGTTCTCCAACTTGCTTGTCCCTGATCGGACCCTGCGGGGAATTTCTACAGACTTTCCAGTCTTCCGACTTTGAAGAGTCTTCTTGATTATCATCAAGGATCGTCGTCCGTCTCAACGTCGTTCCACCGTCCTTTCATACATTCGTCCCTGATCGGACTCCCATGGGGATTTGCTTACCAAAAGCTTCCACATCACAACCTGCAAGTGAGTGAAAAATATCTAACAGTACCTGCAAAACAGATCGTCAGATAAAACCGTGCCCCCAGGCGTGTCAAGATTCCAACACTTGGGTCACTCAACCTTCCGAATAAGATTTCAAGCCTTCGATCTTATAAACATGCATTGGAAGGGACCTGTATGTCTTAAAATGCAAAGATTCTTCATCAAAAATAATCGGATGTTTTTGCAATCAAAGCGGTAATGAAAGACAAAAACAAAATTATTTGACTGAATATGCATTTTATTGATTGGAAAGTGTAGCTCAAATGAGCAATACAAAAGGAAGCAATTCCTGAAAAGAGGTAATTGCGCACAAAAGGAAAAATCTATCCTAATGGCAATATGAAACCCGTGATCTCATCGAGTTCCAACTCGGTTACACCCCATATGTCCTCAGACTCTCCATGCTTTTTGCCTTCTGAACAAGACGCTTCTGATTGATCCCCACCGGGTATTATCCATGATGCTTTAACCAAAGCGCAAACGATCATGCCAGACGCAGTCGTTCGTTTCAATCCCTCTTTTGCCTGGACCGTCCTTTCGGGTTTTCAGCCCACCGGGATACCCCTTTTTGCCCAAGTCGCCTTTTCAGGTTTTCGACTTGCCGGGTGTACATTTTTCCTTTTTATCCCTAATTTTTGCCCGAACCTTTTCTTTCTGTTTTTGGTTCGCCGGGATGCCCATTTTTGCCTGGACTATTTTATTCTTTTCGTCCAGCGGGTCTCTTTATACGAAGTATTTTTTAACTGCGTCCGCATTCACAGGGGATGGAAAATCTTCGCCATCCATGGTCGTCAACAACAAGGCTCCGCCAGAGAAAACCTTCTTGACCACGAATGGACCTTCATAATTGGGTGTCCATTTGCCCCTTCGATCGTTTTGAGGAGGAAGGATCTGTAACACCTCAAAATTTGCCCTCCTCTCTTGGGACTAGCTGAACATATTGCATAGCATTTTTTAGATCATTAGGCATTGCATATTGCATATCATGTGGTTACATTGTGCAAGTCATCCTCACAAGTCTTGATCAAGAAGATAGGAGGTCATGGTGCAAGCTAGGGTTTCGTTGGACGGGTCATTAATCATCTGAGGATGTGGAGGTCCAAATTAGGGTTTTGTGATTCTCAAGGAGATTGGTCTTCATCTTGTTTGAAATGATACATCATCATCATCATGGTCTTGATATCATCCAGAGGTTCAGAAGATTGATCAGATACCTTGGGATTAGGGTTTTGACCACTGGTCAACCCTAATCAGGTGCGTTGGGCCAATCAGGGCATAGCCAGGAGATGGGGTCTATAGTGGATATGGGGATCATCATGTGGTTTTATTGAGCTTATGGAGGCTAGGGTTTCATCATTGAACCATTTCATTAGAGAATTGGGGCTCAGATTGATCAGTGCATTGCCAAATTCATCTATTAGTTGAAAGGTCAACTGTGGTCAACTGTGCTTGATTTAATGGATTTGGAGGTTGGAGAGAGTTGGATACACTTCATTCATGTTGAAACAAGTGTTATTTGACATGTCAAAGCTCAAGAATGAAGAAAATAAAGTCAGAACAAAAATTGCCAAAAATAGAAAGTGACTTGTGATGGAAGTTTCCAAAAATGGAAAGTTTTTCACCTCAAGACCACGTGTCCAAAAAAGCTTCAAATGGAAATTTGTTCAACATGAAAGTTGTAGATCTTGGTCTCACATTTCCAAAAAGTCCAAGAACTTGAAATTCTCATGTATGGTTGGCAAGTTATGGTCCATTCAATTTCAAAAATGACCCATAATCAAAGTGGCATAACTTTCACATGGAATGTCCAAATTGAGTGATCTTTTTATGTGCAAACTCCATTTAACATGTACTTTCATGGTGCATAATTGGAATTCATCAAAAATGGTCAATGCAAAAAGTCAATTTTCAAGTGTACAGTTAAAGATCCAAGGGCAAAATGGTCCAAGTTGAGAAATAATTGGAATTTTGGCATGGGAATTTTTGCAACACCTCACATATGCCAATTAGAAATGGTTTGAATGGTCATAAGTGTTCAAGGTCCAATATTTGGCTAGGTCACTTTTGAATTTCACTTGAAAATGCAAAATTTGGCATGACATAGTGAAAATGAATATTACAAGGCCAATTGCCATGGGATCAAAGCCAGCACATCACAAATGATATTTGGAAGATGTCTGAGCTGTCATACAGCTGTCATGAGCTCTTATGTGAAATACCAATTTTGCCCTTGCATTGAAAATTCCACATTAAGCTAATTGTTTCATTTTTGGTTAATTAGTGATTAGAAGGTGATTAAGCAAGAGTATAAAGCTTTAATTGTAACTGAATTTGGATCATAATCACAATTCACAAGAATTTCTAACTACTTTTCCCTCCAAATTGCAAATTCATCAAGAACCTTTATCAACCAAATTCATTGGAACTTCATCAATTCTTCATCATTTCACGAAATTCCTTTTGCTTCATCTTCCATGGATCATGATCTTCAACTGTTTTGAGGAATCATCACCATAACCATCAAGAATCGAGACTGTCCAAGGCATGTGCATTCATGGAGTTTTGTGATTTCTTCCAATAGAAGCAACCTTGAGCTAATCTATCTTTTGCAATCACCTTCCCTATCATCATGCTGTACCTGTTTTGAGGAATTGCGCGCAAAGGCTTCCAAATTCATCACTGCCATCACTTTAAGGTGTAATTTCGAATCTCCTCATTTCCTTAACTATGCTAGGGCTTTTGTAGTATGTTCAACGTAGAATAGCATGATGCTCGTGGTTTTGATTATGATTAGCTGATGAACGAGATATGTTGATTTTAAGATTTGTATTCGAAACCTAAATTGATCGATCCGGATTGTACAGTTAGAATTAGGTTAATTAGGTTACATATTTGAAATCCTGGCACTTAGACCTTTCCATTGGTTATCCATTTGCCAATTTTAGTGGAGATTTGATGTTCATGTGTTCTTGAGTTTTCTGGAAAAAAGTTGTTGAAGAACGATGAATTTCTGGAAAAATTGTGGCATTTGATCCGTTTTGCTCGCGTGCCAATTTGAACTTTTGTTTCCCTCCAAGCGCAACCAATCAGCGCGTGACAACAATTAAATGAAACGGTACCGTTTTGGTCCCTGGGAGCGTTATTTACGAAAATGCCACTGCCTATTTAATTAAAATAATTATTCCATTTCATTTTTTTTTCATTGTTTCATTTGATTCATTGAACTTCAAAAATTCCTATAGGATTCATTTTTTATCCAATTTGAGTGCAATTTTTTGCATTTTTCTCATGAGAATGTGTAGAATTTAATGACATTTTTTGTGAATTTTTTGCATGTATGGAAAAATAAAATGCTCAGACATTGTTTGATGTGTCACATTTTTGTACATGTTGCCATATCCATCATGAAATGCTCATATTTGTAAAGAAATGAATGAAAAGTTTTGTGCTTATTCTGGACATGTTGATGGTGATTTTCATGTAAAGTTTGTGATTTTTGGATACTTGGTGATGGAGATATGATTTTTTGAATAGAGGTGTGACAATTTGTGTCACACCAAGCTAGGTCAACTTTCTGATTTTATTTGCATGGCCTAGAATTGTTTGATTGAGCTAATTTTTTGCATGAATGATCATTGATATGTCAAGATAACATGTGATTTTTTCTGGGATTTTTGATGGAGTTTTCAATTTGATTGATAATTTTCTTCTCTGTTGGTTCATTTTGCAACCTTGTGTGACACATGTTGGTATATTGTTTGTGAATTTCTCATATGGTATTGGATGAATGTGAAATTTGATATGTTGATTGTAGACACATTGTGGGACATCATGCTTTTGGTCCCATTCATTTCTTAATTGTTGTCACTGTTTTATGAATTATTGAAGTGAATGCTTGTGTTGATGCTATGAATTGGCTTGAATAATTGTGTCTGGATTTCTTGATTTTCATTGACCTACTTCCTTTTGTCCAATTGAGCTGAAAATTGACATGCTACTTGTTGATTGTGTCCTGTTTAGGTGTGAATTATTTGAGAATTTTTGGAATTGTTTTGGTATGCTTTTGATTGAAGTCATTCTGTTTGGACTTTTGGTGTTGTATTTGACCTAATTTGGTATGTTTTGGGCATGAAATGATAATGGTGAATGGTATGAGCATGGGACCAATTGCATTTGCTTTCTATTTTGGATTGGTTTTGCTTGCTGTTTAGATTTTTTTATCCCTTTTGGACCCTAGGCTTAGCCTAGTGGTCTAGTTTCTCACATTTGGTGTGGATTTTCAGGTTGAAATGCAAAAGGCTTAAGGGAAAAAGTGCAAGTTGATTTGAATTGAGTTTGGTTGATGTTTATGAACTAACATGACTTTGTTTTGTAGGGATTGATGCTTGAGCTTGAGCTCATGGCTTGCACTTGTGTGCATTAACCTGTGTTGTTTGTACAGATTAACTGATTAACATTTGCTGTTTACTGTTTGTCTGTCTGAGTACTGATGATACTTGATTGATTTCAGGTACATTAAGTTGCTTACAGTTCTTTAAGAACTTGCTTGCAGCTGCTTGGTTTTTAAACCACTTGAGGTAGGACTTCTATACTTCATGTAGTCTGGAAGACCTGGCTTGTTATTTAGCCAGGCAACTGTCTGAAGTCCTCCTTAAGAGGCGATGTTTGTGGTTGTTTACATTTGTGCCCAAGCAGGTGAAGACCTCTATGAGGCAATTGGTGGATCATAGAGATATGCAATCTATCTCCCACTATTCTGTTGAGTCGTCCCTCTGCTCACACCACTGTGTTGATGCATTGGGACACAAACCCAAGATCTTGTGCTGTTGCACAATCGAGTCAGAGTCTTTGAGCGTAGAAGGGTCCCTCCATTCTGGACCCACGCTCCTTTGTCTGAAGCTCTCCCTGGACAGGGATAAGAGCTGTGAAGTCTAATCTTCACTCACCTTTCATCTGCTTCACCTTAGCCCCGCAATGGCAAGGTTAAGAGCGAATACTACCCATGTACAGATGACTTGCTTCGGCAGTCGAACCCATTGTTTGAGCCTCACTTGACTGGTTATAGTGTGTGCTTTGTGAATATTTGCTTGAGATGCTTGTTTTGTTTTGTATGCTTGTATGCTTGCTTCTTTCCTGGATAGGATTAGCTTGCAGTTGTGCAAGTAGGTAGAAACCTGAACGCAGGGCAATGATGCATGATAACACTAGGCTCGAGTACAGCTCCCTGGTAGTGTGTCTCCCCTTTGTCTCTAGTTAGAATTTTTTTCCCTTTCAGGGGAACTACATCGCCCTGATCCTTGTTCCAGACGAGGTATGTAGGCAGGAGGTCGTGCGAGACCTCTCCGGGCACTTTTTTCCTTTTTTGTGTGTGTTGTTTGGCAATGGTTAGGATCGAGTCCCTGACTCCTTAGCCATTTGTTGCTTGTTTGTTCTTGTTGTGTGCTTGGAAGCCGGTATAAGTCCATCAAGTGGCATCTGGGTTCCAGTGTGTGTCTGTTTTGGTTCGGATGCTGATGTAAGCCCATTAATTGGCATTCAGGCTCCATGGTTGCCTGAGTTTGTGTTTGTGTTGTTTGGCGTGCGTGAGCCGAACTACAACAGCTCTGATTCTCGTTCCAGACGAGATATGTAGGCATAGGATGCGACGTCCTATCGAGCTCTCTTCCTCTTAACCCCACCTGTGTTGTCTTAGCGTGTGTGTATGATGTTTGTCTGTTTATTTTAGCAACCTTTTCTTTCTTTTAGAGCGTGGATCCCGTCGAGTACGACGGACGTGAGGGGTGCTAATACCTTCCCCTCGCGTAACCGACTCCCTTACCCTTTCTCTTTGGTCGCGAGACCATGCTTTTTCCAGGTTTCTCTGAGCGTTTCCTTTCCCTATTTTGGGATAAATAACGCGCAGTGGCGGCTCTGTTTGTTTTTTTTGTTTTAGCCCGCCGGTTGTTTTTCGCGGATGCGACAGCTGGCGACTCTGCTGGGGACCACTAGTGATGTTGACCTGTGCTGGTCCATCTTCCCTAAGCGAGTCTCTCCTAGCGTTCTAGGATAGTTTAGGTTGCTTGTGCCACTTTATTTATTGCATTCATTAATCTATTGTTTGCATTTATGTGTGCATTAATGTTTGCATTCATTCATATTCATCTGCTGGCTGTGCTGTATTCTCTCTGATTTGGGGTGGGAGTTACTCGAGGTAAAAGGCCCAATACCCAGGCTATGAGTGAAATCTAGGAAACCTAGGAATAGAGTGATTCATGGGAAGCGGGTGGTATGCGCCACTTAGCGGAACATTGATGTCACGAGCAGTTCAGACCCTGGTGGGATATTATCGTTGCATACTTCGGGTGTGTATATGATGATATTCTACGGAAGGTTATTTATGCTGCGTTTCTCTCGACCTTACCCTGGCCTAGATAACACCCGTGAGTGGGGAGGGAATGATCATTATTACAGGTATAGTTGGTGACTTTGATGGTGACTTTTGGTTCCGTTGATCAGAGTCCTATTTATAAGTCGGATTTATGGCCATTTATTTCTGAGACGCCGGAGTGCTGTCCGTGTTATTTATCAGTGGGGATCCGTTTATTTCAGGATTCCCCGGGCCGATTCAGATGGTTGTGGTGATCTGCTCAGAGATTGTCTGATGATGATAATGATGATGTATCTTCCGTTTATTTCGGAACCCTTGAGTAGGATTTGTGGTTACATATTCCCTCAGATGGTTGTGATCAATTCAGAGGCTGTACCTTAGTGCAACAGATGATCAGATGACTGGGAGGATGGCCCATTGCCTTGCACTCATACATCATTCTCATTTTGCATTCATCTGCACCAAACCTACGTCTAGCCATATGGGGAGTATTATGGATTGAGAATCTGGTTGAGAGACATCTGGATGTCAAAATGTTATTGGTGATATATTATTTGTCTCAATGATGCCAGGATCAAGAGACAAAGTGTTCCTCATGTGGATAAACACTGCATCCATGCATTGATCATAATAACCTGTGTTTTATTTTGCAGGTATCTGTTGCTAACGTGCTTGATTGTTTCAGGAATCATTGTTCGCGCTCGCAGAACCGTACCTTTGCACTCAACTCGTCCTCACAGATACTTCACAAGGCGCAACACTCCCAGGCTAATGGATCTCCCGAATTCAGATATTCTCGAGCTGAAGGATAAAATGAGCGAGCTGATCAACATCATGCAAGGCTTTGCAGTTGGTCAGAAAGCTTTGGCTGACAAAGTTGAAAAGCTCGAGCGGGCTTCGGCAGCAAACAGCGGTGTAAACCTGGATGGTGTCTCCAACCAGGGGATGGGGTCTAGAGATGGCGGTAAAAGGACGACTGTTGGTGTTGTGAATAATGCTGCTGGTTTTGGTGCCGGTGGTCAGCCTGGGCCCAGTCGGGGGCAGAATATGAAGGATGGTCTGTTGCCTCCGTTCTATGGGTTTGATGAGGACCGAGAAGAAGACAGGGAGGCTGATCAGTTCTCAATGCATAATGAGCCTTTGGGTCAGTATGGGGTCCAGCCTCAGAACAAAGAGATTCAGTTGCTGGCTGAAAAGATCAAGGTACTTGAAAGCTATGCCACTCCGGGGATGATCAATATGTCGAATATGGGGCTTGTTGAGGGAATTGTGATCCCGCAGAAGTTTAAAGCGCCCACTTTTGACCGATACAACGGAAGTTCTTGTCCTGAGACGCATTTGCAGGCATTCGTCCGAAAGATCTCTGCATATACAATGGATCAAAAGCTGTGGATGTACTTCTTCCAGGACAGTCTGTCTGGAGGTTCCCTGGAATGGTATACCAAGCTGAAGTCCTCAGATATTAAAAACTGGCAGGATCTTGGGGACGCATTCTTTAAACAGTATCAGTTCAATGCTGATATGGCCCCGAGTCGTACCCAGCTGCAGGGTATGTCTCAGAAAAACAACGAGGGGTTTAAAGAATATGCCCAGAGATGGAGGGAGTTGGCTGCCAGAGTGCAACCTCCTCTTGTTGACCGAGAAATGTCGGATCTGTTCATGGGAACCCTGCAGGGGGCATTTGCTGAAAGAATGGTTGGTTGTCCGGTGACCAATTTTTCTGATATTGTTGTGGCAGGGGAAAGAATAGAGAGCTGGTTGAAGCTTGGGAAGATTCAGGGTACTGCGTCTTCTTCGTCGTCTGGGTCGAAGAAGCCGTTTGGTAATAACGGTCAGAGGAAGAAGGAGGGTGACACAAGCGCCGTGTATGCTCAACGGGGACCCAGTAGGGATCGTTACTTCCAGCACACCGCTGCGGTAACTATTCCTGCTGAACATCAGCCTGCACCACAACAGCAGCAACCTCAACAACAGAGACAACCCTTCCAGCAAAGGCCTCAAAGGGCTGGTTATCAGATGAAGGGAAGAGCAGTGGACAGACAGTTTGATAGGCCTCCGGTGACTTATTCTTTCCTGTTCAAAAAGCTGATGGATCTGGGGTTGGTACAGACAAGGACTCTGGCACCTTTGAGACCTGATCAAAGGCCAGCCAGTTATGATGAGAATGCAAAGTGTGAATTCCACTCAGGTGCGCCTGGACATAACATCGAGAACTGTAAAGCTTTTAAGCACACAGTTCAAGACTTGGTGGATTCAAAGGCAATCAACTTCGCACCATCTCCCAACGTGAATGCTAATCCCATGCCCGCGCATGGTCAGAGGGGAGTGAATGCTATCTCCGAGGAGAGTCGAGTTGGGCTATTGTCTATTGACCAGTTGAAGACTCCGTTGGCTGAGGTCAAGGGGCTGTTGTTGAAAAATGGGGTTCATCCGGGCTGTGAAGATGATTGTGCTGAGTGCTCTGTTGCTCCCGAGGGATGCATGTTGTTGAGAAGGACTGTCCAGGGTCTGATGGACGAGGGGAGTATTGTGGTTGAAAAGAAAGTTGATAAGGAAAAGGAGGAGGTCTCCACCATAACAATTTACTTTGATCCGGTGGATTTGTCTAATCTTGCTGAAGCGGCTCCAGTTACCATCACGGTACCTGGACCAATTCCGTACGACAAAGATGATGCCGTGCCTTGGCACTATGGTGGGGAGGTGTATTGTAATGGTGAAAAGATGGAGGAACAGACTGCTAGTGAAACCACCATTTCAAAAGTGGATAATGCCGGTACCAGTGGTTTCACTCGCAGTGGCAGATTATTTGCTCCGGAGGCACTGAGGGGAGGAGAGGGAGAAAAAGAGAAAAAAGAAAAGGCCGAGGCTTTAGCCAGGGCGAAAGGAAAAGCTGTGGTGAATGGAAGTACTCCTGTGGTGACACCGGCGCCTGCGGGGTCGGATGAAAAACTTGATGATGACGCTGAGGAATTTTTACGAATCATCAAGAAGTCAGAGTACAAACTTGTTGACCATCTGCAGCAGACTCCTTCCAAAATCTCAATTTTATCGTTGTTGTTAAGCTCTGAGGGGCACAGGGAGGCTTTGATGAAAATCTTGAAGAAAGCCTATGTTCCTCAAGAGATCACTATAAATCAGCTGGAGACGGTCGTGTCGAACGTGCATGCCAGCCACGGGCTGGGTTTTACAGACATGGACCTAACTGTGGATGGGAGGAATCACAATAGGGCACTACACATAGCTATGGAATGTAAAGGAGCCGTGCTTTCGCATGTGCTGGTTGATACCGGCTCCTGTAACACCCCGATGAAAATAAGATAATTATTTAAAATAAGTTAATAATATATTTATTAATTTAATTAAATAATTGGAGTATTATTGGAATTATTTGGAATTATTATTATTGGATTATTATTATTATTTGAAATAATAGAGTTGGAATTAAAAAGAGTTCCATTTGGTAAAAAGGGTTTTCACGTGAAAACAGAGAAGCGACTGAAAAGTGGAAAAAGAGCCAGAGAACAAGGGTTGAAGAGAGGAAGAGCTTGAAGCTGAGGGATTGCCGGATTAACTCAGGTAAGGGGGGTTTATCGTCGTTTAATGGGTATTATGGGTTAACATGTAATGGGTAGTGATAAGCCATTGATTTGTCCCTAATTGGAATGACGTATGCTGAAAATTGTGAAATATTGGATGAACGAAATTTGGATTATAATTGAAGGAAATTCGTAGGAATTAGATGTGATAATGTTAGACTTTGTGGAATTGAATAGGATATGATTCGTGTTAGATGATAGGAATAATTTCTGTGTAAAATTGGACTGTAGAAGGTTGGATCTGAGGAATTTCGTAGCAGAGAAACCATGGCAGATATGGAGAAAATCTGGTTTCTGGTCATACGCGTATGGCACTAGGCAATACGCGTATGAGATAGTGGTACGCGTATGGGCAGAGGTGATACGCGTATGGATGAGGAAGACGAGGTTTTGAACGTGGTTTGGTCTCTGTTGGTACGCGTATGAGGAAGTGGTACGCGTAGCATACGCGTATGAGATGGGCAATACGCGTATGGGCTTGGCCAGGAAATGGGCCATACGCGTATGGACATGGGGCATACGCGTATGGGCAGAATTTTGGTTTTCCTGAGCTGTTGTTGTGCAGTTTTGGTCGTTTCAGCTGGGTGACGTACTTTAGCTGATGTATGATATAGTAGGGATCATTTCCCATTGTTGTGAGCAGTGTAATTATTAGTAGAGTGTGCTAATACTGTGATTATTAATTGACATGATATGATTTTGTGATAATATGCTGATGATGTGTGATGATATGCATAATGCTGTGAATGTATGTATTATGTATGCAATTGTGAATGGACTGTTTATGGCTTAGAGTGTGAGCATATGTCTATTTTGAATTGTTGTTGATGTTTGCATGCTAGGTGATTTAGCATGTATATTGTGGCCTTTATGGTGGTAGCTAATTCCCATGGTGAGGAATTAGTGAGTTGTTGTGGATTGTTGTTGATGTTTGCATGCTAGGTGATTAGCGTGCATATCATAGCCCTTTGGGGGTGGTATCTAATTCCCATGGTGAGGAATTAGTGAGTGAGTCACTAGGTCTCAAATGAGTGGGACTAGTGAGCTTGGTAGCCGTATCTGGATTTGATCGGTGAGGTGAACTATATGTTCACAAATAGTCAGTACCGCATGCATGGAGTCTCATTGCATAATGTATGTATGTATGGCGTATAATATGAATGGATGTATTCCAATATTATACGTGTTGTTTTGTGTTGGTGTTAAGTATTATTATAATTATGAGCTGATGATTGCCGTTGCTGAATATGTGATCTGATTAGGGTGATGATATGTGTTAAATTACTTAGCATTACATGATGTTTTATAATGCTTATTATATCGATTGAGGAACTCACCCTTACAACTATTTTTCAGGTAACGAGCAGTGATTTGAGTAGAAGCTAATGTGCGGAGTCTAGTGTAATTTTCTTAGTGGGTCATGCTCTGATAGATGTAACATCGGGACGGGATGTTTTGTCTTATTTTCATTGTTGGTTGTTGAATGATCTTACATGTATGAGTTACATGTTTTTGAATGATCGATTTGATCTCTATCCGCTGCGTATTATGCAAATGTTTTAATTGATAAACAAATGAGCATGACAAGCTATTTTGATAAATGCGTGAAGTTGTTTGTGTGACACCCTTAACTGCATAATTACTCTGATTGATATTGTAGCACCTCAAATTTGCACCTATCATTGTACATACCATCTCATATTAGGTCATAGCATATCATGATACATTGCATAGCATTGCATTGTCCCCAGTTGCCTCAAGAGCAAGCAAGTCAAGAATTAGGTCAAACTGATCAGGAGGTCAGTCAACCAATCAAGCAAGGGTGTTTCTCAAAGAGCCAAGGCCCTAGGGTTTGTCCAACAAGTTCGCACAACTTGGGACATCATTTGAAGTCAAGGTCTCAAGGAATTAGGGTTTGGAATTCATCAGAAGTGCACAGTCAGGCAAAAACCCTAGAAAAGTCAAAGTTGGTCAACTGTGGTTGATTTTGTGGTTTTGATGGATGGAAATGGTTTGAGAGAGCTTATTCATGTCCTAATAAGCCTCATATATCATGGCAATCAATATCATTGAAGAATTTGAAGCCAATCAGAAAATTCCCCAAAATAGAAAGTGGACCTGTAATTTTAACTGCCAAAAATGGAAACTTCTTGATCCTCAACTTGCATCATGATACAAGCTTCAAATTAATTTTTGCCCAACATGAAAGTTGAATATCTTGTCTTCCCATTTTCAAAAAGTCCAAGAACTCTCAAATCCCATGTTTGGTTGTCAAGATATGATCAATTCAATTTCAGAAATTTGTGAACTTCAAAGAGCCATATCTCTCAAACCATAAGGCCAAATTTGGTGGGGTTTTTTCCTACAAACCACATTTTTCATCCTCTTTCCAAAAATATAAATTTCACTTTCCAAAACCTTGCCAATCAAAATGGCATTTTTTGACCTTTTCCTTTTAAATTCAAAGTTTGACCAAACTTTGACTTTTTGAATTAAGACTTTTTTCACCATTTTGCCAATTGAGATTGCTTTCATATCATGTTTGAAACTTGCTCCAATTTCAAAATCATGTCCATACCATTACCATACCACAATTATGGACCAAAATGCAAAATTGACAAAAATGTGCAATTGGCTTCACAAGTGGAAAGCATGATTAGCAATTCATGAATAAACTCAGAACAGCATTGGTAAAGGTCATTTGCAGCCTGCTGTTAAGGCCCATTTTCGTGTACAACCACACCTCCACTATCCACTTGCACAAACTTAGCATTTTTGCATTTTGATTCATTAAGTTAAAACTGGATTAGCACTTGATTAGGTTTGGCTAAACAGAAGAATATAAGTGAATTTTCTGTCAATCCACAACCCTAGCAGCAGCTGAAAACAACAGAAACACTCTCATCTTTTTCTTCTTGCATTTTGCTCGATTTGGAAGTTCTGCTCAAAAAGCTTCAAGGACCACGAGCTTCCTTCATTGTTCCATGACCTGACCATCTTGGTGAGCTGCTTACAACCATAAAATCACGACTGGAACTCCCTCTTGAAGCTCTGCATTTTCAAACCACCAACAATGGCAGATTGTGTTTTGTTTGTCTTCAAGCATCTTTGAGCCAAGGGAACTTCATCATCCATCATTTCAAAGCAGGGAGGGCATCTGTTTCAACCTCTAGCAACCAGAAAATCACACTTTCACTCAGCTCTTCAAATCTGGTTGGTTTTTCGATTTCTTTGTTTCTTAAAACTATTGCCTGTTTCTCATAGATCTTCACTCCCTGAGCATTATGAATTTCGAATGGTTTAAAATGATTGAATATGGCATGAGATATTTGGAAATAAAGTTTTGTGTTCAATGATAATTTTGCTCGATGCATGAGGTTCAACATGTTTTAATGCATTTGGCTTCTGAATTTGTGATGTTTATGCTTTGCTGAATCGATTGCCATGTTTAATTTGGACTTCTGGGCAATTCGATTTTGTTCATGTTTGAATGATAGTGGTGATACCCTGCTGTCTGAACCTTCATACCTGCCCAGATTTTGCATGGAATTTAGTTTTGGTTGCTGATAGCTGACGTTTGCATGAGCTGTATTGCCATGGTGTTTGTGAATCACTGCATTTGAAATGTTGTTGTTTGACTTCGAATGATGAACACATGATGCTGCTACATAAACCCTGTGTGAAAAACCCTAGCTGCCCAGAAATTTCGAATGCTATTGGCTGCTTTGGCTCATTGCACTGTTTCATTAAGGATCAACCAATCACAACATTCCCTGCCTTTGCCTTAAACTATGTCGTTTTGTTAAATGAAGGGGTTAATTTCAAAAATGCCACGCTGACCTTTGTGCTGACCATTCATGCCATGCAATTTGTTCATTTTTGTTTCAAATATCACTCAACTTCAACAATTCATTTCTTCCTCAATTCAAGTCCAAAAATCATGAGATTTTTTTCCATGAGGTTCATGAATGTGTCTAGTATTTGATTTTGATTTTTAATTAATTTTTCATTGGCTGGATTTTAAATGATAATTGTTTTCCCAACATGTATGCCAAATTGATACATTGTGCCATTCCTTTTGTGAAATGCTCATGTTGTATCCAATGCCTTTGAAATTTTTTGTGGTAAAACTAGACACATTGACCTTTGTTTCCATATAGGGTTTATGCATTTCCCATTTGTGGTTTGTGAGTTACAAATTTTTGAAGTCATGTGTTGCATTTGGTGCTACATGAATGATATGCATTTTCCCAATTTTTGTTCACACACTTCCTGGCATCCAAATGATCCCAAATTTTGTGTGAATGATCTCTTACATGTCTAGTTTGTGTATGAATTTTCTTGGAATTAATCATGCTGTTTTCCATTTGATTGTGAATTTTCTTCCATGCTTAGTCAAATGTTGACTTTTTGTGATACACATTGCCAAATCTTTTGTGAAATTCTCAAATCTTATTGTATGACCATGAAATTTCATATGTGATAACTAGACATCTTGAGCTTTGCATTGGTGTTAATCTCATTCATTTCTCTTCTGTTTTCAAATTGATATGATTTTTTGAAGTTGACCCATGCTTGTTGACTTTCATCATGCTTACTTGAATTTGGTTTGACTTCATGATTTTACTTGACTGCCTTCCTCTCATCCAAATGCCATGAAATTTTACATGTCTACCATGCTAGATGTTAGGATTGAGTGTGATTTATTTCATGATTTTTGAGATTGTTTGAGTTGACTTTTGGATGAAGTCTTGCTGTTGACCTATTTGTGCTCTTTCTTGCCATGCTTTGCATCCTTTTGCATATGAAATGACAATGATGCATGATTTGGTTATGAATCCAATTGAGATTACTTCTTACATGTTTGAACATGAATTGGGTTGACTTTTCTTTGCTGTTTGACTTTTTTCTTTCACCTTTGACCCTAGGCTAGTCCTAGTGGTCTTCTGAGCTTACAATTGAGCTATTGTTTCAGGTTAAGCCCCAATGCCTCAAAGACCATTCAAATTTGTTTGAGTTGAATTATATATTGTGCTAACCTTTGTTTTGTAGGTGACTCACATACTTGAGTCTTTGTGCTTTGCACAATTGGTCCCTCTGTGGTTGACTATTGGTTCATTTCCTTTTGATTTTGACTGTTGAGCTGTTTACTAATTGGTTTGACTTTTTGCAGGTACTTTAGTTGCTTAAGTTCTTTGAACTTGCTTGCTTTGCTATTTAGCATTTGCTTTTGAGGTATAAACCTTTCTTCTTCATGTATTCTGGAGACCCGGTCTGTTATTTGACCGGGCAAACTGTCTGAAGTCCTCCTTAAGAGGCAATGCCTGTGTGTGTTTAAAATTGTCCCAAGCAGGAAAAGTCCTTCAAGTAAGGCAATTGGTGGAAGGTAGGGATAAGTAATCTATCCCCCACTATTCAGTGTGTCCTCTCTTTGCTCCCATTACATGGTTGAAGCATCGAGATAAAAACCCAAGATCTAATCGAGTCAATAATGGGGAAAGAGTTCCATCTTTCTGAACTCCCCCACTTTCTATTATTTGATGCTCTCCCTGATTAGGGATAGAAGCAATGAGGCACACCCCTCATCTCCTATTCATCTGCTTCACCTTAGCCTCTCAATGGCAAGGTTAAGAGCAACACTTACCCTATTACAGTTGGCCCTAGTGCCTAACCTTTTGCTTGAGCCTCTTGTATGCATATAGAGTGTGCCTCTTGTGATTGTGATTGCCTGTTTGCTTTGCCTCTTTAGGTTTAGCTTAGACTTGCCCTTGTGCAAGGTAGGTTGTGCTTGACTTGCTTCCTGTGCAAGTCAGGTCTGTGTGGCTTACCTCCTGTGTGAGCCATGCTTAGAGTTGTTCGGCCGAACTACGGCAACTCTGATTCTCATGTTCAGATGAGATACGTAGGCACGAGATGCGATGTCTTGTCGAGTTTGACTAACCACTAATACTAATGCTTTTCTCTCACCCCTGTTGTGATTGAGATATCCCCTTTCTCTTGCCCTAGTTGCAATCGAGACCCTTGCTTCCTGTGCAAGCCTTGTCTAGGATAGGTTGGCCCTTGTGCCATTTAGCTAGAAACCTTAACTTAGGGTTGATTTTGCATGACAACATCTAGGCTCGAGTCGTAGTCTCCCTAGAGTTGTATCTCCCTCTGTTATCTGGTTAGGCTAGAACCTTTGTCCCTGCGTAGGGGAACTACATCGCCCTGATCTTCACACCAGATGAAGTATGTAGGCAGGAGATTGAGCTGATCTCTCCGGGCGCCTTTTCTTTTCTTTTGTGTTTGTTTGACAGTTATAGGCTCGAGTCCCCGACTCCCTATTAACTTGTTGTGTTTAGGTTCGGATGCTGATGTAAGTCCAGTGATTGGCAGTCGGGCTCCACGTTTGCCTTTGCCTGTGTTTTGTTTGCGTGCGTGTCAGCCGAGCTACGAATGCTCTGATTCTTCTCTCGTCCGAGAAGATACGTATGCATAGGATGCGATATCCTAGCGAGCATGTGTCGTTTCCCCAGTCCGAACTACTTCGACTCTGATGTCTATGCCTGATAGACTAAGTAGGCCCAGGATGCGACATCCTGCCGAGTCAGTTTCAGTCAGTCTCTTTTGTCTCTTTCAGCCAGTGTGTGTGTGTTTGAGCAGTGTTTAGCAACCAATATTCCTTCCTTTTGTGCGTGGATCCCGTAGAGTACTACGGATGCGTAGGGTGCCTAACACCTTCCCTTCGCATAACCGACTCCCGAACCCATCCTCTTTGGTCGCGAGACCATGTTCTTTCTTAGGTTTACTTCGAGCGTTTCCTTTCCCTCTTTTGGGACAAATAACGCACGGTGGCGGCTCTGTTGTTTCTTTCTTTTCCCGCCGGTTTTTCGCGCGATGCGACAGCTGGCGACTCTGCTGGGGATGTAGAGAAGTTGACCTGTGCTGGTCCATCTTCCCTGAGCGAGTCTCTCCTAGCGCTCTCTAGGTTAGGGTTTTGGTTGCTATTTGCTGTGTTTATTTATTGCATTCATTTGTATATATTTGCATTTACTGTTTGCATTTATTGTTTGCATTAATGTTTGCATTCATTCATATCCATCTGCCGGTTGTCTGTTTGTTGGGATGGGATATTTTGTGAGAAATAGGCCCACTACCCAGGCTTGAGTGTACACATAGGTGTTAGAGTGGATAGTCATGAGGCTTGCGTGGCATGTTGCTACGTTAAGTCGTTCATGAGACCCACATTCCAGACGAGGTTTCTGTTGGATATATTTTGTCCTATGGGTGTTCCATAACGACAAATGTTCCTTTAGAAATCATCGACTCTGGTGACCATTTCCCGAGAACTCAGTCGAGGCCTCTCCTCCGAGACGTGATTATGTTAGCTCTGGTGGGCGCATTCTCGCCGCTCAATCCGAGGACCCCGAGACTGGGAACTTGCTTTAGGATATCCTGTTGAGGGGAGTCAGCAGAGGTCTTTTATCCCGTAATAATGCTAAACCTTCAGTGGTAAACGTATTATTCTCGACTGAAGGGCTGAAACTGACAAACTTCTGTTCTTAGAACCTACCAGTGAGGGGAGGGTTTGATCTCTACAGGTACAGTTTCTGCCAGTAATGCCGTGTTGATGATCTTGAGTCGGATTTATGGATCGTTATTTCTGGACGCCGGAGGTTTGACCCTGGTATTGATCAGAGGGTTCCGTTTATTTCGGATCCCTGGGCTGAATTTGAGGGTACTCGCTCAGATGGTGACTCAGTTCTCCAGACATGGGTTCAGATGCCAGTTGATCAGATTGACTTTGGGGTTTCAGATGATTGTGATCAGAGTTCAAGCCGAAGCTTCGACCCTGTGCCTTGAGACGCACAGCCTGACCAGTCATGTTCACATCATTTGCATCATAGCATGTTTATTTTCAAAAAAAAAATAATAATGCATGAAAAAAAAAAGAAAAAAGTTAACTCGCATATGCATATCCTTTTCAGGATCATTCATGATAAAATAGCATCCGCATCATGCATATCATGCACATATCATCCTTGCATTGCAGACATGTTTGGGGACAAGACTTCTCACTTCGGTTCTTGGCTGAGACAGGATTGCTGACCGCTGACCGCATCGCCACTCAACCAGACTCAATCATCAGAAGATTATGGATCAGGTTCAAGCAGAGTTGGCTGAGATGAGGGCAAACATGGCCCAGTTCATGACAACGATGCAAGGAGTTGTTCAGGGGCAAGAGGAGCTGCGTGCCTTAGCCCAGAGACTGGAAGCCGTGATTCCACCAGTCCACCGTGCTCCACCAGTGGATGTACCCGTTCATGAGAATGCTGCTGTCGCTATTCTCGTCAATGATTATGCCGTGGGTGATGAATTGAGGAGGATCAGAATCAGTGAACAGCCTCTTGCTGCAGAGACTGTTAATGTCAGAGCAACCCGCGCTCCGGTTCGCCATCCTGGCTCTTTAAATTCTTCCGGTTCTAAGAAGCCATCCTCTGGGGCACCCAAAAGGGGAGAGATTGAAACAAATGTTGTGCACCGTCGGAGGAGTGCAAACAGAGGACAGTATCGTCAGGCTGCTGCTGTGACTATTCCAGCAACTCGAACTCAACAGCAACAGAGAAGACCAACTCAGCAGTATCAGACTCCACAACGTCATCCTCAGCAGCAGGCTTCTCAGCCTCACAATGGTAATCAAGCTGGTACAAGTAATGAGAGGAAGAAGATCACTTTTGATCCAATCCCCACGTCCTACGCCGAACTGTATCCCTCTCTGTTAGAGCGGAACTTGATCACTCCCAGAGACCCGCCGCCCATACCCGTCAACCCTCGGTAGTGGTATAGGCCTGAACAGCATTGTGTGTATCACTCGGGTGCTCCTGGTCATGATGTGGACAGTTGTTTCCAGCTGAAGATGAAGGTTCAAGACCTTGTGAGGTCGGGTATTCTGATCTTGGAGGACTTAGGCCCCCGTGTTAATCAAGTTTGAAGACAACAAGTCCTGGGCTGGCGCCGACTTTTTCTTCAGAAGGGTTGTTCGGAAAGCAGAAGCTGCTGATGCAAGAAAGACTGACAGTTGTCGTCCCTGATGGGATCTATCACAATTGGGTCACTGTGGGCGTTCCTACAGCTGTTCATAAGCCTTTGTAATAACCACTTTGTTTAAAAACCCTTCTCCCATGCCAAAAGGAGAAGTGATGACATTGTTGGCAACATTTTGTGCAATGATATTTTCATTCAAATAAATGCATGTTAAACATTTGTTTTTCCATTTGTTTTCCCTTTTCGCTTTTTGCATGAAATTGGTGATCACAAAAAACCTAAAAAAACAAGAATAAAAGCAATCTTTTCATCTGCATAACGATTGTCTTGTTTGATTTTCAAAGAGCTTTTCATATCAAAATCTTTATGCAGGTTGCTTCTCAAACCCATTGAACATAATGATCGGACGTCATCTCCCAATTTTGAATTCCCTGTATTCGAAGTGGACGAAGATGGTGTTGAAGGGATTCCTGACGAGATTTCCCGACTTCTTGAGCAAGAAAAGAAAATCACACTCAGCTGCATCTCGAGAATCAGCAGAACAGCCAACTGGGGCATTAAAAAAAAAAGAATCAATCAAAAAAAAAAAAAGAAAAAACAAAGAAAGAGGAGGGTGCAAAACCAAATCAAAAGAAATCAAATCAAAAGCAAAATCAAAAACAACAAAACAAAAACAAAAGAAAGATAGCACCCTCAAAGTCCCAAGTTGACTGATGCTGAATTCGATCGAAAAGAAAAGATCAACTGCCATGTTTTATGGTCAGAAAGCATTTGACAAGAAGATCAAGCCTCGTGTGTTCCGAGGGACCTTGTGCTCAAGAAAGTCTTGTCTTTCGTGCCCGATTCCAGGGGCAAGTGAACTCCAAGCTATGAAAGTCCACGTGTTGACAAGAGAGCCTCTTCAGGCAATGTCTCGACACTTACAACAATGGATGGAGAAGTTCACTCGTCCTGTGAATTCCAGATGCAGTCAAGAAATACTTCGCCTAGAAACAAAAAAAAAAAAAAAAAAAAAGCAAAAGCTCGATAAGTCGAACACCCCAAAGGGCGACTTAGGCAAAAAGGAGCGTCTCGGTGGATTGAAAACCCGAAAGGGCGATCCAGGCAAAAGTTAGAGACATTGAAAAAAAGAAAGAAATTACATCCCGCTAGATTGATCACCTCACACTGGGGCAATCTAGGCAAAAATTAGGGATTTGGCAAGTAACTGCATCCTGACAAGACTGTGCTGTACATCTGTCATCCGTCAGGGATTCTCGATCCGTCGTCGACTGAAGCTTTGAATACATCGAAAATTCAGAATGGTAGAGGAAAGGTCATTATGTTCAATGTAGCCCTCTCCAATATATATCACCGATTTCAAACTTGTACAGATCTATGGAGTCTCGCCCTTTGCAGACTACCATTCCATTACATCGATTTGAGCTTTTATCTCATTATTTGCACTCTTATTTGTTTTAACTCAACAAATGTTTTGCATGTTTGTTAATTGATAAAGTATCATTGTTTTCAAAATAAACAAAATTTTTCAAAAAAATTGTTCTTAAACAAGTGAACCGTCACAATGATGGAAGAATACTTAGGAGACCCACAGTGCTCTCCCGGGGGTGGTATGATTACCAACAGGTAAGACATTTGTTCGTATCTCGAGCATGACTGTATCTTTGTCCTGCAGAACCTCGTATGGTCTCTCCTCAGTGAAGTTGCCCGACGCAGTGTCGTTTGAAGTTGTACATCTTCACGTTCCCGGCAGTACAGATTCTTCCTCCAAATCCCTGTTAGCTCTATTGTGGGGCATCCCCAGTAGAGTGCTGCTTGAGCCCTACCGTGGGGCATCCCCAGCAAGTTTGCTGTTTCGGACATTATTGTGGGGCAGCTCCCCTAGCAGAGCGTTTATTGAAGACTTCAACTTTCCTCTCTCCAGCAGAGCAGTCTTCCTCTCTCCCCCCGGCATGGTTGTTTTTCTTTGAAGATTCAGTATTTGGTGGATTGACATCCCAGTGTTCCATCATGTCCTCAGATAGATCCCCGAGTGGAGTTGTTGGCATGATGAGCTTTCTCAATGCCTATCTATCCTCATCAGAAATTTGGTTGCTTCTTGGTATCCCTGATTTCCAGCACGAGTTGTTGTGGCGCATACGCCTGTATGTTGAACTCTTTTCTCCGGTTGCGACTGACGATCCCTCCGGAAGCCTCTTGTGGCTCTTCCTCCCCTGCAGGATGTTGTTCCCTGATGTCCCAGTTTACAGCAGATCGCATTTGCTCTCTGGTGGCTTTGGTTTTCTTTCCGGACGGTTGGTTCCCGGACCTGCGTGTTGAGCATGTCTGTTTGTCAACATTCATCATACATTTTCATGCATAATGCATACATGCATAATCATAGCATTTGGATACTCATGTTGCAGCCGTTGCCGGGTATCCGTTGATGTTTGCCTTATGCTATTTGGTAATACGAATCTCTCTAGTAGATTTTCCTTAAGCCAATGTGGGTGTGTCCGATCTCTCCATGTAGAGCCAACCCCTTAAGCATAAAGTGTCTATCCTTGCTTTCCATTTCCCCATTGAGATACATCCTCGTGGATGACGGTTGCTTCCGTTCCCTCCCAACACACATTGGGATGGGCTTTCCCTATTGAGCTCTTTCCTCATTAGGATGAGTCTTGTTTCAGTCTGCCTTTTTGGATCGATCCTAAATTGGCTCCCCGTTGACTGTTTCTTGTGCTTCCCTGGGGCATAAATGAGTAGTTGCTCACTAACCGGCATTCATTCGTTTCACCCTCAGCGGAATTTTTGGGCCTCTACCTACGAACCGGTAGTTGTAAGTCCTATCTTTGTGGTTTTCTACCCACTAGCCGGTAGTTGTAAAATCCCACTTTCATCCCCTTGTTGGAATTAACCCTTTGTGCTCATCCCGATGATGACTGGTTACTTTTCCACTGGCTTCTACCTACAAACCGGTAGTTGTAAGTCCTATCTTTGTGGTTTTCTACCCACAGGCTGGTAGTTGTAAAATCCCACTTTCATCCCATGGCGGAGTTTGTTTGTTGGCTTCTACCTACAAACCGGTAGTTGTAAGTCCTATCTTTGTGGTTTTCTACCCACTAGCTGGTAGTTGTAAAATCCCACAGTCCTCCCCTTGTTGGAGTTAACCCTGTGTGCTCATCCCGATGATGACTGGTTACTTTTCCGTGGTTTTCTGCCTACAAACCGGTAGATGTAATCCCCTCTTTGTGGTATTGATATTCTTTCCCCTTTGGATACTTGCCTTGATCAAGCAGTATTGTCCCCATTGGGTCTGCCCTTTCTTTTTGGATATTTGCTCCGAGTTAGCAACTTTTATCCTCTTTTGATTGGTCATCTTTTGCATACCTAGTCCTGGTACCCTGATGCCTTTGTTTTCGGTCGATTATTCATCTAACAACCTACAACCCGGTTATGGATAATCTTCCATGCGAGGTTATTATCTACGTTTTGACGGCTATAGATAATATATCTCATGCGCTCTTTGGTCAATCTTTCGATTGTTATCACCGGCAGAGTAAGATTCGTATTCCCCGTGGAATCGGATGTCCATCCTTTAACAAGTTTGCCTCTGCTCTCTTCAGGATGTTTTCGGTCGATTATTCATCTAACAACTTACAACCCGGTTATGGATAATCTTCCATGCGAGGTTATTATCTACGTTCTGACGGCTATAGATAATATATCTCATGCGCTCTTTGGTCAATCTTTCGATTGTTATCACCAGCAGAGTAAGATTCGTATTCCCCGTGGAATCGGATGTCCATCCTTTAACAAGTTTGCCTTCGCTCTCTTCAGGATGTTGTCGGTCGATTATTCATCTAACAACCTACAACCCGGTTATGGATAATCTTCCATGCGAGGTTATTATCTACGTTCTGACGGCTATAGATAATATGTCTCATGCGCTCTTTGGTCAATCTTTCGATTGTTATCACCAGCAGAGTAAGATTCATCCTTTAACAAGTTTGCCTCTGCTCTCTTCAGGATGTTTTCGGTCGTTATCCATTTAACAACCTACAAACCGGTTATGGATAATCTTCCATGCGAGGTTATTATCTACGTTTTGACGGCTATAGATAATATATCTCATGCGCTCTTTGGTCAATCTTTCGATTGTTATCACCGGCAGAGTAAGATTCGTATTCCCCGTGGAATCGGATGTCCATCCTTTAACAAGTTTGCCTTCGCTCTCTTCAGGATGTTTTCGGTCGATTATTCATCTAACAACCTACAAACCGGTTATGGATAATCTTCCATGCGAGGTTATTATCTACGTTTTGACGGCTATAGATAATATATCTCATGCGCTCTTTGGTCAATCTTTCGATTGTTATCACCGGCAGAGTAAGATTCGTATTCCCCGTGGAATCGGATGTCCATCCTTTAACAAGTTTGCCTCTGCTCTCTTCAGGATGTTTTCGGTCGATTATTCATCTAACAACCTACAACCCGGTTATGGATAATCTTCCATGCGAGGTTATTATCTACGTTCTGACGGCTATAGATAATATATCTCATGCGCTCTTTGGTCAATCTTTCGATTGTTATCACCAGCAGAGTAAGATTCGTATTCCCCACGGAATCGGATGTTCATCCTTTAACAAGTTTGCCTTCGCTCTCTTCAGGATGTTTTCGGTCGTTTATTCATTTAACAACCTACAACCCGGTTATGGATAATCTTCCATGCGAGGTTATTATCTACGTTCTGACGGCTATAGATAATATGTCTCATGCGCTCTTGGGTCGAAGTCGTCCTCCCCAGCCGAGTAAGATTCGTATTTCTGGTGAAATCGAATGTCCATCCTTTAACAAGACTGCTTTTCTAGCCCTCTTCAGGATGTTGAGTGTTTTGGAACACCAACCAATTCACGCTTTGGCACTCAGGCCAATCTTCCGGTATTCATACCGAGGTGGCGATCAGGCCAATCTCCGATGTTTCAGATTGACATCAAATCTCTCACACACCGATGCTCAGTATTCAAACTGACTTGCGACACTCAGGCATTGGTTATCCCTGTGTTGCCATTTATTTTGGTATCCAGGTCGACGTTTCTGTTTCGGTATTCAGGCCGATTTCTTTTCCGTTCTAGACGGATTGTCCTTTCAAGACTGTTTCTTTGCCGATCCTGACAGGCATTCTTGTATTATATCCAGTCGGTGCAAATTTCTACGGTTCTTTTGTATTCAATCCCTGTTTACCCTGAAAGTCTGACAGCCACTGCTATCATCCGTTCGAGTTCCCAGCTGATTGAATAGGGGCAGCTGTAGCACCTCAAATTTGCACCTATCATTGTACATACCATCTCATATTATGTCATAGCATATCATGATACATTGCATAGCATTGCATTGTCCCCAGTTGCCTCAAGAGCAAGCAAGTCAAGAATTAGGTCAAACTGATCAGGAGGTCAGTCAACCAATCAAGCAAGGGTGTTTCTCAAAGAGCCAAGGCCCTAGGGTTTGTCCAACAAGTTCACACAACTTGGGACATCATTTGAAGTCAAGGTCTCAAGGAATTAGGGTTTGGAATTCATCAGAAGTGCACAGTCAGGCAAAAACCCTAGAAAAGTCAAAGTTGGTCAACTGTGGTTGATTTTGTGGTTTTGATGGATGGAAATGGTTTGAGAGAGCT
This sequence comes from Lathyrus oleraceus, assembly GCF_024323335.1. NCBI lineage: Eukaryota > Viridiplantae > Streptophyta > Magnoliopsida > Fabales > Fabaceae > Lathyrus > Lathyrus oleraceus. The sequence goes on from NC_066583.1 coordinate 224,693,072, forward strand.
TATTCATGTCCTAATAAGCCTCATATATCATGGCAATCAATATCATTGAAGAATTTGAAGCCAATCAGAAAATTCCCCAAAATAGAAAGTGGACCTGTAATTTTAACTGCCAAAAATGGAAACTTCTTGATCCTCAACTTGCATCATGATACAAGCTTCAAATTAATTTTTGCCCAACATGAAAGTTGAAGATCTTGTCTTCCCATTTTCAAAAAGTCCAAGAACTCTCAAATCCCATGTTTGGTTGTCAAGATATGATCAATTCAATTTCAGAAATTTGTGAACTTCAAAGAGCCATATCTCTCAAACCATAAGGCCAAATTTGGTGGGGTTTTTTCCTACAAACCACATTTTTCATCCTCTTTCCAAAAATATAAATTTCACTTTCCAAAACCTTGCCAATCAAAATGGCATTTTTTGACCTTTTCCTTTTAAATTCAAAGTTTGACCAAACTTTGACTTTTTGAATTAAGACTTTTTTCACCATTTTGCCAATTGAGATTGCTTTCATATCATGTTTGAAACTTGCTCCAATTTCAAAATCATGTCCATACCATTACCATACCACAATTATGGACCAAAATGCAAAATTGACAAAAATGTGCAATTGGCTTCACAAGTGGAAAGCATGATTAGCAATTCATGAATAAACTCAGAACAGCATTGGTAAAGGTCATTTGCAGCCTGCTGTTAAGGCCCATTTTCGTGTACAACCACACCTCCACTATCCACTTGCACAAACTTAGCATTTTTGCATTTTGATTCATTAAGTTAAAACTGGATTAGCACTTGATTAGGTTTGGCTAAACAGAAGAATATAAGTGAATTTTCTGTCAATCCACAACCCTAGCAGCAGCTGAAAACAACAGAAACACTCTCATCTTTTTCTTCTTGCATTTTGCTCGATTTGGAAGTTCTGCTCAAAAAGCTTCAAGGACCACGAGCTTCCTTCATTGTTCCATGACCTGACCATCTTGGTGAGCTGCTTACAACCATAAAATCACGACTGGAACTCCCTCTTGAAGCTCTGCATTTTCAAACCACCAACAATGGCAGATTGTGTTTTGTTTGTCTTCAAGCATCTTTGAGCCAAGGGAACTTCATCATCCATCATTTCAAAGCAGGGAGGGCATCTGTTTCAACCTCTAGCAACCAGAAAATCACACTTTCACTCAGCTCTTCAAATCTGGTTGGTTTTTCGATTTCTTTGTTTCTTAAAACTATTGCCTGTTTCTCATAGATCTTCACTCCCTGAGCATTATGAATTTCGAATGGTTTAAAATGATTGAATATGGCATGAGATATTTGGAAATAAAGTTTTGTGTTCAATGATAATTTTGCTCGATGCATGAGGTTCAACATGTTTTAATGCATTTGGCTTCTGAATTTGTGATGTTTATGCTTTGCTGAATCGATTGCCATGTTTAATTTGGACTTCTGGGCAATTCGATTTTGTTCATGTTTGAATGATAGTGGTGATACCCTGCTGTCTGAACCTTCATACCTGCCCAGATTTTGCATGGAATTTAGTTTTGGTTGCTGATAGCTGACGTTTGCATGAGCTGTATTGCCATGGTGTTTGTGAATCACTGCATTTGAAATGTTGTTGTTTGACTTCGAATGATGAACACATGATGCTGCTACATAAACCCTGTGTGAAAAACCCTAGCTGCCCAGAAATTTCGAATGCTATTGGCTGCTTTGGCTCATTGCACTGTTTCATTAAGGATCAACCAATCACAACATTCCCTGCCTTTGCCTTAAACTATGTCGTTTTGTTAAATGAAGGGGTTAATTTCAAAAATGCCACGCTGACCTTTGTGCTGACCATTCATGCCATGCAATTTGTTCATTTTTGTTTCAAATATCACTCAACTTCAACAATTCATTTCTTCCTCAATTCAAGTCCAAAAATCATGAGATTTTTTTCCATGAGGTTCATGAATGTGTCTAGTATTTGATTTTGATTTTTAATTAATTTTTCATTGGCTGGATTTTAAATGATAATTGTTTTCCCAACATGTATGCCAAATTGATACATTGTGCCATTCCTTTTGTGAAATGCTCATGTTGTATCCAATGCCTTTGAAATTTTTTGTGGTAAAACTAGACACATTGACCTTTGTTTCCATATAGGGTTTATGCATTTCCCATTTGTGGTTTGTGAGTTACAAATTTTTGAAGTCATGTGTTGCATTTGGTGCTACATGAATGATATGCATTTTCCCAATTTTTGTTCACACACTTCCTGGCATCCAAATGATCCCAAATTTTGTGTGAATGATCTCTTACATGTCTAGTTTGTGTATGAATTTTCTTGGAATTAATCATGCTGTTTTCCATTTGATTGTGAATTTTCTTCCATGCTTAGTCAAATGTTGACTTTTTGTGATACACATTGCCAAATCTTTTGTGAAATTCTCAAATCTTATTGTATGACCATGAAATTTCATATGTGATAACTAGACATCTTGAGCTTTGCATTGGTGTTAATCTCATTCATTTCTCTTCTGTTTTCAAATTGATATGATTTTTTGAAGTTGACCCATGCTTGTTGACTTTCATCATGCTTACTTGAATTTGGTTTGACTTCATGATTTTACTTGACTGCCTTCCTCTCATCCAAATGCCATGAAATTTTACATGTCTACCATGCTAGATGTTAGGATTGAGTGTGATTTATTTCATGATTTTTGAGATTGTTTGAGTTGACTTTTGGATGAAGTCTTGCTGTTGACCTATTTGTGCTCTTTCTTGCCATGCTTTGCATCCTTTTGCATATGAAATGACAATGATGCATGATTTGGTTATGAATCCAATTGAGATTACTTCTTACATGTTTGAACATGAATTGGGTTGACTTTTCTTTGCTGTTTGACTTTTTTCTTTCACCTTTGACCCTAGGCTAGTCCTAGTGGTCTTCTGAGCTTACAATTGAGCTATTGTTTCAGGTTAAGCCCCAATGCCTCAAAGACCATTCAAATTTGTTTGAGTTGAATTATATATTGTGCTAACCTTTGTTTTGTAGGTGACTCACATACTTGAGTCTTTGTGCTTTGCACAATTGGTCCCTCTGTGGTTGACTATTGGTTCATTTCCTTTTGATTTTGACTGTTGAGCTGTTTACTAATTGGTTTGACTTTTTGCAGGTACTTTAGTTGCTTAAGTTCTTTGAACTTGCTTGCTTTGCTATTTAGCATTTGCTTTTGAGGTATAAACCTTTCTTCTTCATGTATTCTGGAGACCCGGTCTGTTATTTGACCGGGCAAACTGTCTGAAGTCCTCCTTAAGAGGCAATGCCTGTGTGTGTTTAAAATTGTCCCAAGCAGGAAAAGTCCTTCAAGTAAGGCAATTGGTGGAAGGTAGGGATAAGTAATCTATCCCCCACTATTCAGTGTGTCCTCTCTTTGCTCCCATTACATGGTTGAAGCATCGAGATAAAAACCCAAGATCTAATCGAGTCAATAATGGGGAAAGAGTTCCATCTTTCTGAACTCCCCCACTTTCTATTATTTGATGCTCTCCCTGATTAGGGATAGAAGCAATGAGGCACACCCCTCATCTCCTATTCATCTGCTTCACCTTAGCCTCTCAATGGCAAGGTTAAGAGCAACACTTACCCTATTACAGTTGGCCCTAGTGCCTAACCTTTTGCTTGAGCCTCTTGTATGCATATAGAGTGTGCCTCTTGTGATTGTGATTGCCTGTTTGCTTTGCCTCTTTAGGTTTAGCTTAGACTTGCCCTTGTGCAAGGTAGGTTGTGCTTGACTTGCTTCCTGTGCAAGTCAGGTCTGTGTGGCTTACCTCCTGTGTGAGCCATGCTTAGAGTTGTTCGGCCGAACTACGGCAACTCTGATTCTCATGTTCAGATGAGATACGTAGGCACGAGATGCGATGTCTTGTCGAGTTTGACTAACCACTAATACTAATGCTTTTCTCTCACCCCTGTTGTGATTGAGATATCCCCTTTCTCTTGCCCTAGTTGCAATCGAGACCCTTGCTTCCTGTGCAAGCCTTGTCTAGGATAGGTTGGCCCTTGTGCCATTTAGCTAGAAACCTTAACTTAGGGTTGATTTTGCATGACAACATCTAGGCTCGAGTCGTAGTCTCCCTAGAGTTGTATCTCCCTCTGTTATCTGGTTAGGCTAGAACCTTTGTCCCTGCGTAGGGGAACTACATCGCCCTGATCTTCACACCAGATGAAGTATGTAGGCAGGAGATTGAGCTGATCTCTCCGGGCGCCTTTTCTTTTCTTTTGTGTTTGTTTGACAGTTATAGGCTCGAGTCTCCGACTCCCTATTAACTTGTTGTGTTTAGGTTCGGATGCTGATGTAAGTCCAGTGATTGGCAGTCGGGCTCCACGTTTGCCTTTGCCTGTGTTTTGTTTGCGTGCGTGTCAGCCGAGCTACGAATGCTCTGATTCTTCTCTCGTCCGAGAAGATACGTATGCATAGGATGCGATATCCTAGCGAGCATGTGTCGTTTCCCCAGTCCGAACTACTTCGACTCTGATGTCTATGCCTGATAGACTAAGTAGGCCCAGGATGCGACATCCTGCCGAGTCAGTTTCAGTCAGTCTCTTTTGTCTCTTTCAGCCAGTGTGTGTGTGTTTGAGCAGTGTTTAGCAACCAATATTCCTTCCTTTTGTGCGTGGATCCCGTAGAGTACTACGGATGCGTAGGGTGCCTAACACCTTCCCTTCGCATAACCGACTCCCGAACCCATCCTCTTTGGTCGCGAGACCATGTTCTTTCTTAGGTTTACTTCGAGCGTTTCCTTTCCCTCTTTTGGGACAAATAACGCACGGTGGCGGCTCTGTTGTTTCTTTCTTTTCCCGCCGGTTTTTCGCGCGATGCGACAGATATATGTTGTTATTTTAATTAGACTTTTGGGGTATTTTAGAAGGGTGTTACATTAGTGGTATCAGAGCATAGTCGGTCGAGTCGAGTCGTAATTATTCTGTTTCCCTGTATGGGATAGGTGTTGTGTGTAACCCTATCAGTACTTATTGTTTTAGCTTGTTGGGTTTTCAGAATAGAGATGGCTTGAAGAGGTAGAGACGATGCTGCGATTGCTGAGGCTCTGGGTATGCTAGCTGGAGTACTTGGAGGGAATCCGAATGTTGTGGGAATGGGAGCTACTCGTCAACTGAGTGAGTTCCAGAGGAACAATCCTCCAATGTTCAAGGGAGCATACGATCCAGATGGTGCTCAGAAGTGGTTGAAGGAGATCGAGAGGATCTTCCGAGTGACTGAGTGTGCCGATAACCAGAAGGTCAGGTTCGGTACGCATATGCTGTCAGAGGAAGCAGATGATTGGTGGGTTGCTACCCGCACTGAGTTGGAAGCTGCTGGAAGTGCTGAGATCACTTGGGCGGTGTTCAGAGAGAGATTCCTGAGGAAGTACTTTCCAGAGGATGTCAGAGGAAAGAAAGAGATAGAGTTCTTGGAATTGAAGCAGGGCAACCGGTCTGTTACTGAGTATGCTGCTAAGTTCACAGAGCTGTCGAAGTATTACACTCCCTATAACGAGGCTACTGGGGAATTTTCGAAATGTGTGAAGTTTGAGAACGGGTTACGTCCCGAGATCAAGCAGGTTATTGGGTATCAGCGGATTAGAGTGTTTTCTGATTTGGTTGACTGTTGCAGGATTTTTGAACAGGATACCAAGGCTAGAGTAGAGAGCTATCAGCAAAGGGTTGATAGGAAAGGCAAGAATCAGAATGATCGTGGGAAACTGTATGCAGCTGGCAAAGGTTTCCAGAGACAGAGTGGGATGAAGAGGCCTAGTGGGGGATACTCCAGTGCCCCTACTAAGTGTTTCAGATGTGGTCAGGCTGGACATCGTATCCATGAGTGTACCAGTAATGAGAAGAAGTGTTTCAAGTGTGGAAAAGGTGGTCACTTGGCTGCAGAGTGCCGGTTGAAGACTGTGACTTGTTTCAACTGTGGAGAAGTGGGTCATATCAGTCCACAGTGTCCTAAGCCAAAGAAAGAGAACCAGTCGGGAGGCAAGGTTTTTGCTTTATCGGGTTCTGAGACTTTTGCAGATGATCGTTTGATCCGAGGTACGTGTTATATTAATGGCTTTCCTCTTGTAGCTATTATTGACACAGGTGCGACTCATTCCTTTATATCCTTGGATTGTGCTGTGAAACTTGAATTAGAGATATCTGAGATGCATGGTAGTATGGTGATTGATACTCCTGCGAAGGGTTCAGTGACTACTACTTCAGTTTGTTTAAATTGTTCTTTGAGTATTTTTGGTAGAGACTTTGGGATGGACCTAGTGTGTCTTCCACTAGTGCAGATTGATGTTATCCTGGGTATAAACTGGTTGGTGTCTAATCGAGTTTATATCAACTGCTTTGATAAGACTGTGATCTTTCCTGAGATTGAGGAAGGAAAGAGTTTGTTTCTATCAGCAAGGCAGGTAAATGAGGCAGTAGCAGATGGGGCAGAGTTGTTTATGCTGTTAGCGACTTTGGAGGCTAAAGATAAACTGGTAAATTACGATCTAGCCGTGGTGTGTGATTTTCCTGATGTGTTTCCTGAAGAAGTGAATGAATTACCGCCAGAGCGTGAAGTTGAGTTCTCGATTGATTTGGTACCTGGTACTAGGCCGATATCGATGGCTTCGTACTGTATGTCTGCTGTTGAGTTAACTGAATTGAAGAGTCAGCTGGAAGATCTGTTGGATAAGAAATTTATTCGTCCGAGTGTGTCACCGTGGGGTGCACCAGTGTTGTTGGTTAAGAAGAAAGAAGGTACTATGAGGTTGTGTGTGGACTACAGGCAACTGAATAAAGTGACGATCAAGAATCGGTATCCTTTGCCGAGGATTGATGATTTGATGGATCAGTTGGTTGGTGCGAGCGTGTTCAGTAAGATAGATTTGAGATCGGGATATCATCAGATACGTGTGAAAACTGAGGATATTCAGAAGAGTGCCTTCAGAACAAGGTATGGACATTATGAGTATTCTGTGATGCCTTTTGGTGTGACTAATGCGCCTGGAGTATTTATGGAGTATATGAATAGGATTTTCCATCCGTACCTAGACAAGTTTGTTGTGGTGTTTATTGACGATATTTTGGTGTATTCGAAATCTGAAGAAGAGCATGCTGAACATTTGAGAGTGGTTTTAGGAGTTCTACGAGAAAAGAAGTTATTTGCTAAACTGTCTAAGTGTGAATTTTGGTTAGAAGAGGTTAGTTTTCTTGGTCATGTGATTTCAAGAGGTGGTGTTGCTGTTGATCCTTCTAAGATAGAAGCGGTATCTAAGTGGGAAGCTCCGAAGTCAGTTTCTGAGATAAGGAGTTTTCTTGGACTTGCAGGTTATTATAGGAAGTTCATTGAGGGATTTTCTAAGTTGGCGTTACCGTTGACGATGTTGACTAGAAAGGGGCAAGCGTTTGTTTGGGACTCAAAATGCGAAGAAGGTTTCCAAGAGTTAAAGAGAAGGTTGACTACTGCTCCTATTCTGATATTACCAAGTTCGTTGGAACCATTTGAGGTTTACTGTGATGCTTCATTGTTGGGTTTGGGTGGTGTGTTGATGCAGAATAAGCAGGTTATAGCTTATGCTTCGAGACAACTGCGGGTTCATGAGAGGAACTATCCGACACACGATTTAGAGTTGGCAGCTGTGGTATTTGTTCTGAAGTTATGGAGGCATTACTTGTACGGGTCAAGGTTTGAGGTTTTCAGTGACCATAAAAGTTTAAAGTATTTGTTTGACCAGAAAGAGCTGAATATGAGACAGAGGAGATGGTTAGAGTTTCTGAAGGATTATGACTTTGGTTTGAATTACCATCCGGGTAAAGCAAACGTAGTGGCTGATGCATTGAGTCGGAAATCATTACATATGTCTATGTTAATGGTTAAGGAATTGGATTTAATTGAGCAGTTTAGAGACTTGAGTTTGGTGTGTGAGAGTACTCACAATAGTGTTAAATTGGGAATGTTGAAGTTAACGAGTGGTATTCTGGATGAGATTAGAGAGGGTCAGAAATCCGATGTGCTTTTGGTTGATAAGATGACTCTAGTGAATCAAGGTCAAGGTGGTGAATTCAGAGTTGATGAGAATGGTGTTTTGAAATTTGGTAATCGGGTGTGTATTCCGGATGTTACCGAACTTAAGAAGAGTATTCTTGAGGAAGGACATCGTAGTGGCCTGAGTATTCATCCTGGGGCTACGAAGATGTATCATGATTTGAAAAAGTTATTTTGGTGGCCGGGAATGAAAAGAGAAATTGCGAGTTTTGTTTATTCTTGTTTGACTTGTCAGAAGTCAAAGATTGAGCATCAGAAGCCGTCTGGGCTCATGCAACCGTTGGCTATTCCAGAGTGGAAGTGGGATAGTATCAGTATGGATTTTGTTTCTGGTTTACCGAGGACAATTAAGAATTTTGAAGCTATTTGGGTGATTGTTGACAGATTGACGAAATCGGCTCATTTCATTCCGATCAGAATGGATTATCCGTTAGAGAGATTAGCTGAGTTGTATATTGAGAAAATTGTAAGTTTGCATGGTATTCCGTCGAGTATTGTTTCGGACAGAGATCCTAGATTTACATCGAAGTTCTGGGAAGGTTTGCAGAGGGCTTTGGGAACTAAGCTGAGATTGAGTTCTGCATATCATCCGCAGACTGATGGTCAGACTGAGAGGACGATTCAGTCATTAGAGGATCTTTTGAGGGCTTGTGTTTTGGAAAAGGGAGGTGCTTGGGATTGTTATTTACCTTTGATTGAGTTTACCTACAACAATAGTTTTCATTCGAGCATTGGTATGGCACCGTTTGAAGCTTTGTATGGTAGGAGATGTCGGACACCTTTATGTTGGTATGAGTCCGGTGAGAGTGCTGTGGTTGGACCGGAGATTGTTCAACAAACTACGGAAAAGATTAAGATGATTCAGGAGAAGATGAGAATTGCTCAGAGTCGTCAAAAGAGTTATCACGACAAGAGGAGGAAGTCACTTGAGTTTCAAGAGGGAGATCATGTGTTTCTTCGTGTTACTCCGATAACTGGGGTTGGTCGAGCTTTGAAGTCGAAGAAGTTGACACCTCGATTTATTGGTCCTTATCAGATTTTGGAGAGGATAGGGGAGGTAGCCTATCGTATCGCTTTACCGCCGTCACTTGCGAATTTGCATGAGGTTTTTCATGTGTCTCAGTTGAGGAGGTACATTCCTGATCCGTCGCATGTAGTCCAAGTAGATGATGTACAGGTGAGAGATAACCTGACTGTTGAAACATCACCTATGAGGATCGAGGATCGAGAGTTGAAGCAGTTGCGGGGTAAAGAGATTGCTTTGGTGAAGGTAGCTTGGGGAGGACCAGCAGGTGGCAATGTGACTTGGGAACTTGAGAGTCAGATGAAGGAGTCTTATCCGGAGTTATTTGCTTGAGGTATGTTTTCGAGGACGAAAACTCTTTTAGTGGGGGAGAGTTGTAGCACCCCGATGAAAATAAGATAATTATTTAAAATAAGTTAATAATATATTTATTAATTTAATTAAATAATTGGAGTATTATTGGAATTATTTGGAATTATTATTATTGGATTATTATTATTATTATTTGAAATAATAGAGTTGGAATTAAAAAGAGTTCCATTTGGTAAAAAGGGTTTTCACGTGAAAACAGAGAAGCGACTGAAAAGTGGAAAAAGAGCCAGAGAACAAGGGTTGAAGAGAGGAAGAGCTTGAAGCTGAGGGATTGCCGGATTAACTCAGGTAAGGGGGGTTTATCTTCGTTTAATGGGTATTATGGGTTAACATGTAATGGGTAGTGATAAGCCATTGATTTGTCCCTAATTGGAATGACGTATGCTGAAAATTGTGAAATATTGGATGAACGAAATTTGGATTATAATTGAAGGAAATTCGTAGGAATTAGATGTGATAATGTTAGACTTTGTGGAATTGAATAGGATATGATTCGTGTTAGATGATAGGAATAATTTCTGTGTAAAATTGGACTGTAGAAGGTTGGATCTGAGGAATTTCGTAGCAGAGAAACCATGGCAGATTTGGAGAAAATCTGGTTTCTGGTCATACGCGTATGGCACTAGGCAATACGCGTATGAGATAGTGGTACGCGTATGGGCAGAGGTGATACGCGTATGGATGAGGAAGACGAGGTTTTGAACGTGGTTTGGTCTCTGTTGGTACGCGTATGAGGAAGTGGTACGCGTAGCATACGCGTATGAGATGGGCAATACGCGTATGGGCTTGGCCAGGAAATGGGCCATACGCGTATGGACATGGGGCATACGCGTATGGGCAGAATTTTGGTTTTCCTGAGCTGTTGTTGTGCAGTTTTGGTCGTTTCAGCTGGGTGACGTACTTTAGCTGATGTATGATATAGTAGGGATCATTTCCCATTGTTGTGAGCAGTGTAATTATTAGTAGAGTGTGCTAATACTGTGATTATTAATTGACATGATATGATTTTGTGATAATATGCTGATGATGTGTGATGATATGCATAATGCTGTGAATGTATGTATTATGTATGCAATTGTGAATGGACTGTTTATGGCTTAGAGTGTGAGCATATGTCTATTTTGAATTGTTGTTGATGTTTGCATGCTAGGTGATTTAGCATGTATATTGTGGCCTTTATGGTGGTAGCTAATTCCCATGGTGAGGAATTAGTGAGTTGTTGTGGATTGTTGTTGATGTTTGCATGCTAGGTGATTAGCGTGCATATCATAGCCCTTTGGGGGTGGTAGCTAATTCCCATGGTGAGGAATTAGTGAGTGAGTCACTAGGTCTCAAATGAGTGGGACTAGTGAGCTTGGTAGCCGTATCTGGATTTGATCGGTGAGGTGAACTATATGTTCACAAATAGTCGGTACCGCATGCATGGAGTCTCATTGCATAATGTATGTATGTATGGCGTATAATATGAATGGATGTATTCCAATATTATACGTGTTGTTTTGTGTTGGTGTTGAGTATTATTATAATTATGAGCTGATGATTGCCGTTGCTGAATATGTGATCTGATTAGGGTGATGATATGTGTTAAATTACTTAGCATTACATGATGTTTTATAATGCTTATTATATCGATTGAGGAACTCACCCTTACAACTATTTTTCAGGTAACGAGCAGTGATTTGAGTAGAAGCTAATGTGCGGAGTCTAGTGTAATTTCCTTAGTGGGTCATGCTCTGATAGATGTAACATCGGGACGAGATATTTTGTCTTATTTTCATTGTTGGTTGTTGAATGATCTTACATGTATGAGTTACATGTTTTTGAATGATCGATTTGATCTCTATCCGCTGCGTATTATGCAAATGTTTTAATTGATAAACAAATGAGCATGACAAGCTATTTTGATAAATGCGTGAAGTTGTTTGTGTGACACCCTTAACTGCATAATTACTCTGATTGATATATGTTGTTATTTTAATTAGACTTTTGGGGTATTTTAGAAGGGTGTTACAGCTCCTCTTTAAATGTGTTGCCAAAGAAGGCTCTGGCGAAGCTAAATTGCGACGGGCTGATTTTGACTCCGACTGATTTGATAGTGCGGGCTTTTGATGGGTCAAAGCGGGCCGTGTTTGGGGAGGTTGAGCTGCCAGTGAAGATAGGCCCAGAGGTGTTCAAGTCGACTTTTTATGTCATGGATATTCAGCCGGCATACAGTTGCTTGTTGGGTAGGCCATGGATTCATGTTGCTGGGGCAGTAACCTCGACTTTGCACCAGAAGCTAAAATACATCTGGGAAGGCCAAGTCGTCACTGTGTGCGGAGAAGAGGACATCTTTGTCAGCCACTTGTCCTCGTTCAAATATGTGGAGATGGACGGCGAAATCTGGGAAACGCCAAGTCAAGCATTTGAAACCGTTAAGGTGGAGAATGCTCTTTTTGCCAAGGAGGAAGAAAAACCGTCCATTATTTCGTACAAGCAGGCCGCTGAGGTGGTAAAGAGTGGAGAGGCTCCTGGTTGGGGCAGAATGATGGAGGTCCCCGCGAAGAAAGATCGCTTTGGAGTGGGGTACCAGCCTGGCAGAGGCTCGTCTGGACAAGGCGGAGGACGTCGTACGTCGGTAACCTTCACAAGCGCCGGAATGCTGGATCCGGATCACATCTGCATGATGGGTGAAGATGCTGATAGCGACTGTGACATGGACCGGTGGATAAAGCCGTGCACACCAGGGATGGGAATCCAGAACTGGAAGGCTGAAAAGATCATCCGGGTCACTCTGCTGGAAGAGTAATATTTTTCTTGTTTTCAGTTTTATTTGCATTAAAGCCATACGTGTTGCCCGACACGTAATGGTTCATTGTAAGGGCCACCTCATGTTTAAATTTGCAAATTCGCATCATGAATAAAAGGATGTTTTTCAGTCAAAAAGCGGTGTTCCCTGTTTTTCATTTATTTTTACAGTTTAAAAACAAATAAAAATGGCAATGTTTTCATTTTCTTTTCAATTTCTCACACCGGTTCTAAAGCAATGCATGAATCAACATTCATGCAGATGCGATTCTTCTCTGGATCTCATTGATAACAATCCTGTTACACCCTTGTATGACTTCGACAATCCAATCTATCTTGCTGAAGAAGAAGACGAAGAAGATTGTGAACTGCCAGGGGAATTAGCCAGGGTGTTGAAACAAGAGGAGAAGGTGATTCAGCCGCACGAAGAGCCGATTGAGGTGGTGAATTTGGGTACCGATGAGGTTAAGAAAGAAGTGAAAATCGGGGCTGCTTTGGAGGAAAGTGTCAAGAGCAGATTGGTAGTGTTGTTGAAAGAGTATGTCGACATCTTTGCCTGGTCTTATCAAGATATGCCAGGGTTGGATACCGACATCGTTGTGCACAAGCTACCGTTGAGATCAGATTGTCCTCCAGTGAAGCAGAAGTTGCGCAGAACTCGACCTGATATGGCGATGAAAATCAAAGAAGAGGTGCAGAAGCAGTGGGATGCTGGTTTCCTTGCTGTCACTAATTATCCGCCATGGGTTGCGAACATTGTGCCAGTCCCGAAGAAAGATGGGAAAGTGAGAATGTGTGTGGACTACCGAGATCTGAACAGAGCTAGTCCGAAGGATGATTTCCCATTACCTCACATTGATGTGTTGGTAGATAATACAACTCAATTCTCGGTGTTTTCCTTCATGGATGGCTTTTCTGGCTATAATCAAATCAAAATGTCGCCAGATGATATGGAGAAAACAACGTTCATTACACCATGGGGCACTTTTTGTTACAAGGTGATGCCATTTGGTCTCAAGAACGCCGGTGCTACTTATCAGAGGGCCATGGTGACTTTGTTTCATGATATGATTCATCATGAAATTGAATGCTATGTTGATGACATGATAGCAAAGTCCCAAACAGAAGAGGGGCATTTGGTAGATCTGGCCAAGTTGTTCGACCGGCTGAGACAGTTCAGACTGAGGTTGAATCCGAACAAGTGCACTTTCGGGGTGCGGTCCGGTAAATTGCTGGGGTTTATTGTAAGTGAGAAAGGAATCGAGGTCGATCCTGCTAAAGTAAAAGCGATAAGAGAAATGCCTGAACCGAGAACGGAGAAGGAGGTTCGTGGTTTCTTAGGTAGATTGAACTACATTTCACGGTTCATATCTCATCTAACAGCCACGTGCGAACCGATATTCAAGTTGTTGAAAAAAGATCAAACGGTCAGGTGGAATAATGATTGCCAAGCGGCATTTGAAAAGATAAAAGAATATTTGCAGGAGCCTCCGATTCTGATGCCTCCTGTGGAGGGAAGACCGTTAATTCTGTATCTGACAGTCCTCGAGGGGTCTATGGGGTGTGTATTGGGGCAGCATGACGAGTCTGGTCGAAAAGAGCATGCCATATACTACCTTAGCAAAAAGTTTACCGACTGTGAAACAAGATATTCACTGCTCGAGAAAACTTGCTGTGCTTTGGTCTGGGCTGCTCGCCGACTAAGGCAGTACATGCTGGTTCATACCACTTTATTGATTTCCAAGATGGATCCAATCAAGTACATTTTTGAAAAGCCAGCATTGACCGGACGGGTTGCGAGGTGGCAAATGATTTTGACGGAATATGATATACAGTACACCTCTCAGAAGGCGATCAAGGGGAGTGTATTGTCTGATTATCTCGCCCAGCAACCCATTGATGATTATCAACCGATGAAGTTTGAATTCCCTGATGAGGACATCATGTTTCTCAAATCGAAAGATTGCGAGGAACCAATCCCGGAGGAGGGGCCTGACCCTGAATCCGAATGGATTCTGATGTTTGATGGGGCCGTTAACGTGAATGGAAGCGGTGTTGGTGCTGTTTTGGTTACGCCGAAAGGATCTCATATTCCTTTTGCTGCCCGGCTAACATTTGAGTGCACCAACAACGTGGCTGAATACGAAGCTTGTATATTGGGGATTGAAGAGGCGATTGATTTGAGGATCAAGAACCTTGTCATATATGGAGATTCAGCTCTGGTGATAAATCAAGTTAACGGAAAGTGGTATACGCATCAGTCTCATTTGGTTCCGTATCGAGATTATACGAGGAGATTGTTGACGTTTTTCACCAAGGTGAAGTTGCATCATGTTCCCAGAGAAGAGAATCCTTTGGCAGATGCTTTGGCTACTCTGGCCGCCTTGATCAAGGTGCAGTGGTGGAATCAGGTTCCCAGTGTGGAAGTAGGTCGTCTGGATAGACCGGCTTATGTGTTTGCTGTTGATACAGCGTCTGATGATGAGAAGCCGTGGTATTATGATATCAAGCGCTATCTAGAGACTCAAGAGTATCCTGAGGGAGCATCAAAGAAGGACCGAAAGACTCTGCGGAGGTTGGCCATGGTATTCTACCTGAATAAGGATGGGGTTTTGTATAAGAGGAATTTTGATTGGGTCTTGCTCCGTTGTGTTGATGATAGAGAAGCAAGCCAATTGATGAAAGAGGTTCATGAAGGCTCGTTCGGTACCCATGCCAGTGGGAATGCGATGGTAAAGAAGCTGCTGAGGGCAGGTTATTATTGGATGACAATGGAGGCCCAATGTTTCAATTTCGTGCGGAAGTGTCATAAATGCCAGATTTATGCTGATAAGGTGCACGTGCCTCCTAATCCGTTGAGTTTAATGTCGTCTCCATGGCCATTTGCTATGTGGGGAATTGATATGATCGGAAAGATTGAGCCTACAGCTTCGAATGGGCACAGATTCATATTAGTGGCTATTGATTACTTCACCAAGTGGGTGGAAGCAGCCTCTTATACGAACGTGACGAAGCAGGTCGTTGCCCGATTTCTCAAGAGAGACATCATTTGCCGATATGGGGTTCCCGAGAGAATCATTACTGATAATGGTTCTAATTTGAATAATAAGATGATGGTAGAACTGTGCCGGGAATTCAAGATTGAGCATCACAATTCTTCTCCCTATCGTCCAAAGATGAATGGGGCGGTTGAGGCAGCCAATAAGAATATTAAGAAGATTGTGCAGAAAATGGTGGTAACCTATAAAGACTGGCATGAGATGTTGTCGTTCGCTTTACATGGGTATCGAACGTCGGTGCGTACATCTACTGGGGCAACTCCTTTCTCATTGGTATATGGAATGGAGGCCGTGTTACCTGTTGAAGTTCAGATTCCCTCTTTGAGAGTCCTGATGGATGTCAAGTTGCAAGAGGCTGAATAGGTAAGAACCCGATACGAGGAGTTGAGCCTAATAGAGGAAAAGAGGCTGGCAGCCATCTGTCATGGGCAGTTATACCAGCAACGGATGAAGCGTGCTTTTGACAAGAAGGTGCGACCTCGGGTATATCACGTAGGTGATATGGTGCTGAAAAGGATCCTTCCTCCTCAAAATGATCGTAGGGGCAAGTGGACGCCAAATTATGAAGGTCCATTCGTGGTCAAGAAGGTTTTCTCTGGTGGAGCCCTGTTGTTAACGACCATGGATGGTGAGGATTTTCCATCCCCTGTGAATGCGGACGCAGTTAAAAAATGCTTCGTGTAAAGAGACCCGCTGGACGAAAAGAGCAAAATAGTCCAGGCAAAAATGGGCATCCCGGCGAACCAAAAAACAGAAAGAAAGGTTCGGGCAAAAGTTAGGGATATAAAAAGAAAAAATTATACACCCGGCAAGTCGAAAACCTGAAAAGGCGACTTGGGCAAAAATGGGTATCCCGGTGGACTGAAAACCCGAAAGGGCGGTCCAGGCAAAAGAGGGATTGAAACGAACAACTGCGTCTGGCATGATCGTTTGCGCTTTGGTTAAAGCATTATGGATACATACCCGGTAGGGATCAGTTGGAATCGTCTTGTTCAGAAGGCAGAAAGCATGGAGGGTCTGAGGATATATGGGGTGTAACCGAGTTGGAACTCGATGAGATCACGGGTTTCACATTGCCATTAGGATAGATTTTTCCTTTTGTGCGCAATTACCTCTTTTCAGGAATTGCTTCCTTTGTATTGCTCATTTGAGCCACACATTTTTCAATCAATAAAATGCATATTCAGTCAAATGATTTTGGTTTTTGTTTTTCATAACCGCTTTGATTGCAAAAACATCCAATTATTATGATAAAGAATCTTTGCATTTTAAGACATACAGGTTCCTTCCAATGCATGTTTATAAGATTGAAAGCTTGAGATCTTATTTGGAAGGTTGAGTGACCCAAGTGTTGAAATCTTGACACGCCTGGGGCACGGTTTTATCTAACGGTCTGTTTTGCAGGAACTGTTGGATATTTTTCACTCACTTGCAGGTTGTGGTGTGGAAGCTGTTGACAAAAGCATATCCCCATGGAGTCCGATCAGGGACGAATGAGTATGAAGGGATGACGAAGACGTTGAGACGTACGACGATCCTTGATTTTAATCAAGAAGACTCTTCAAAATCGGAAGATTGGAAAGTCTGTAGCAATTCCCCGCAGGGTCCAATCAGGGACGAATGAATGTGAAGGGACGGTGAAGGGACGACGAGAGACGTCCGACGACCTTTGGAATTAATCAAGAAGACTCTTCAAAGTCGGAAAATTGAAATTTCTATATAAGTCCCAGGAGTACGCTTTCCGTCGAGCGCGGCACGACTTGGAATACAAGATGATGGAGCAGAAAAGGTCCAGACGAGTCTGGGAATTCTCAAAAGTGGAAAGCTGATACGAGATTGGAAGGTGGATACCAGGGTTCGACGAGTCGACAGGTGTTCTGTACCAACTTTTCTTATTTCCCACCTGAGTCCTCAAGCAGAAGTAGAGGACCAACTCCCCAGCGGATCCAAGGTCTGTGACTTCCCTAGCCGAGTCAGGATGGTTATCCCCGGCGGGTTAAAGATGGTGTTTCCTCAGCAGTCAGGTCTGAAGGTTGCTATTCCCCGAGTGGAGCGGGTTTTGATGAAATATATCTCCAGCAGTGTTCATCCTACCAGTGAATTGGACAAGTTCCCGTAGCAGGCGGATTTTTGCATCCCCAACTGAGTTGATTCTACCTGCGGATTGCATGGGTTGTCCCCAGCGGAGTAGCATTCGATTCCCCTAGCCGGGTCATGATGGTTATCCCCAGCAGATTTCAGATCGATGCTTCCCCAGTCGTCAGTCCTGGAGGTAGTTGTTTCCCAGCGGAGCTATCTGTGAGCGCTTCCCCAGTGAAGTCGACAGGTATCTGTGAGGGTTCCCCAAAGCAGAGTCGGGATTGATATCCCCAGCAAGTCAGAAATAGTGGTATCCCCACAGAGCGTTGGTGGTTCTTATCCCCAGCAGTTTCTCGAATGGATCGGGTGCAAAGGAGGTTTTCCCCAGCAAGGGTTACCTTTTCCCAGCAGCAGTGCTATTCCACAGCAGGGTGGAATCGGAGTATTGACAAGTTCCTCAGCAGAGTGTCTCGTGCTCCTCAGGAGAGTCCCTTGAGGGGGACACCTTTTATACATTCATCATGAAAAAAATAGCATAGCATGTTGCATAGAAAAATAATAAATTGCGTAGCATTTCCATGATTATGGAGCATTACGCAGAAAAAATCAATCATGCATCATATTGCAAGCATAGAGCTAGTCTCAAACCGTGGTTACTGTTTGAGAGGTGGCTTGTTCAAAGGCGAAGATGTTACTCCGAGGAGTCTAGCATCGTGGTTTTAATCACAGTAATTCCCCAGTAGTGTGATACTGGATGAGACTTTTCCGTCAAGCAGAGATGGGAAATGTTATGTGATCAGTGCAATTCAAGCCGTGGTTACCGCTTGAGGTTTTGGTTTCGCCGGATGGTGAAGATGTTACTCTGAGGAGTTTAGCGTCATGATGTCAGATCAGCAATGTTCTCCAGTAGTGCGATACTGGATGAGTTTTTCCGTCGGACGGAGATGGAAGTGAAATCGAAGGATGTTACGCGATCGGCGCGATTTTCGGGGTTCAATCGGAGAAAAGGAAATGCTGAGGTATTTTCTGGGGTCCAAATGGAGATTGGAGTTGAAGATTATATCCGGGATGAGATCCGCAGGATTATCTTCTGTTCATGTGTCACCTTAGACTCTGGCTGAGGCCAATGGAGGTCGTTATAGGTGTCTTTTGAGGAAGAGATACACATGCTACCTTCCTTTTGTGAAGGTATACCCTCTAACATGTCGCCCTTAGAGTGGTGTTTGGTGTTATTCCCGAGGTTGCCAGCGGAATTATCACAAGAGATTGGAGATTGGGGTTCAAACGGAGAAAAGAAGATGTTGAGGCATTTTCTGGAGAGCGGGGTTCAATCGGAGAAAAGGAAATGTTGAGGCATTTTCTGGAGACGGGGTTCAAATGGAGAAAGGGAGATGTTGCGACATTTTCTGGAGAACGGGGTTCACATTGGCGATCGTGAGTTATCGTCAGGCGACTGGGGTTCAAACTGGAGAATGGGGTTCATTATTTGGCAAACAGGAGAGTGGGGTTCAAATACAGTGATCTGAGGATCATTTGCGCAAAAGAAAATTCCGGGGTTCAAGAAAAGAAAAGAAGAGAAAAATTTCGGGGTTCAAGAAAAAAAAAAGAAAAAAGAATAACAATCCCGAGCGGATGTGGTATTCAGGCCATGGTTATCCCTGCGTTACCATTTATTTTGGTATCCAGATCAACGTTGCTGTTTCGGTGATCAGGCCGACTTTCTCCGTACCAGACGGATTTTTGTTTCAAGATTGTTCTTCGCCGATTCTGACAGGCGTTGTTAATTATTTTCCCATCAGAGTGCAAATTGTTCGTCTGTTCTTGGTATTCAATCACTATTCATCCTGATCATCTGAAAGCCGAGGCTATTCATATCGACAGGTTCACAGTGGATTGAATAGGGGCAGCTGTAACACCTCAAAATTTGCCCTCCTCTCTTGGGACTAGCTGAACATATTGCATAGCATTTTTTAGATCATTAGGCATTGCATATTGCATATCATGTGGTTACATTGTGCAAGTCATCCTCACAAGTCTTGATCAAGAAGATAGGAGGTCATGGTGCAAGCTAGGGTTTCGTTGGACGGGTCATTAATCATCTGAGGATGTGGAGGTCCAAATTAGGGTTTTGTGATTCTCAAGGAGATTGGTCTTCATCTTGTTTGAAATGATACATCATCATCATCATGGTCTTGATATCATCCAGAGGTTCAGAAGATTGATCAGATACCTTGGGATTAGGGTTTTGACCACTGGTCAACCCTAATCAGGTGCGTTGGGCCAATCAGGGCATAGCCAGGAGATGGGGTCTATAGTGGATATGGGGATCATTGTAACACCCCGATAAAATAAGGCTAATTATTTTATTTGAATTAATATAATATTTATTAATTTAATTAATTAATTGGAAATACTATTGGATTATTATTATTATTATTATTTTGGAAAATATATAAGTTGGAAGTAAGAGAAAGAGTCTCATTGTTGGAAACAGAAAGTGTTACGTGAAAGAGCAGAAGCATCGTGAAAGTGGAAAAAAGGGAAAAGGGGAAGAGCAAGAGCAGAGGTTGAAGAACGGAAAGGATTGAAGCTCAAAGATTTGCCGGATTATCTCAGGTAAGGGGTCTGAATCTTATTAAACGATAATATGCGAGCAATTTCATGTATGTGTTGGATTGTTGATGGATTTTGAGGAGGTTAGGGGAATTGGGAAAGTTGGGGTTTTGATGGAAAATCACGTCGGATGAAACTGTGTTTAGACTGTAATTGAATATATGGTTAGGTTAGTTATGAATTTCCGAACATATAGCTTTTTACGGAAGTTGAATCGGAGGTCCGGAAGTCCTCCAACGGCGGAAAATGCGGAGAACTCTGCATTCTGCCTTGTGTTAGCGCAGGTACTGCTGTTTTGTCTGCGTTAACCGGTTAACCCAGGGCGTTAACCGGTTAACACTGTTATATTTTGTGAAATGTGCTGTTTTGCCTGCGTTAACCGGTTAACCCAGGGCGTTAACCGGTTAACGCTGTTGCGTTTTGCCAGAAGAGGTATTTTTCCTGCGTTAACCGGTTAACCTATAGCGTTAACCGGTTAACACTGTTGCAGTGTGTAAAAATTGTTAGATTTTATGTTGTGAACCCAATTGTGAGTGGCCTATTGTAGTTAATTATGATGAGTAATTTTGTTGAGTTGTATGTCGTGCTATTAATGATGATAATACCATGACTATATGATGTTGTTGTTGCTATGTTGATTATGAGGCATGTTTGGTGTGCATGCATTCATGAAAGGCCGATGCCTAGTGATGAACGGACTGAGTTCCAATGATGTTGTTGACTCCGGGCTTGTTGAGAGGCTTGGTTCCTTACGGGGAACTCGGATTCTATGGTGATGAATCTGGGAGTGGTGATCCTGTAGTTGGTCACCAAATGGGTATACCGAGTCGTGTTGAGTCATGCATGGGTGTGTGCATTGCATTTGATGTGTTGTTTTGTTGATGTTCATGAGTTGTTGATTATGATGATGATTATAAGCTGTGTTGGCATATGTGAAATATATAATTATGTTTATATTTCTGTCGCTATATTATTATTTAATAAGGTAATTCTCACCCCTTCTGCATGTGTTTATGTTCATCTATGATGAGCAATGTGCAGATAAAGCGGAGTAGCTATTGTTGAGGTTTGAAGAATAAGCGTAGAGTTATTCTACAGAGTCGAGTCAAATGCTCTGGTCATGTGACACCGGGGATTATGGGATTCGATAGATAAATTATATTATTATTTACATTGTTATGATGACTATTATGTTGAGATGTTTTGTTGAGATGATGTTGAACAGTATTATGAACGGTTATATGGCGAACGTTAATCTTTTGTTGTTGTCCGCTGCGATGTTTTAACAAATTAAATAATATGTTTTATGTTGTGATGTGTGATGCGATAATTGTTATGTTGTAAGAAATGTAAACTCTTCTACATGCTGTACTCTGATAATTTATTTAAATATGTCGTTTGGGTAGAAGGGTGTTACATTAGTGGTATCAGAGCATGGTCAGTCCAGTCGAGTCATAATGTGATGTTTTCCCTGTTGGTCGATTAGTGTAAATGACACTGTCGATATTTAACGGTTGTAGTTGTGTTGTGCAGAGTATGGCTGGAGAAAATGACCGTGCGATTGCTGAGGCTTTGGCTGCTATGGCGCAGGCTATGCAGGCGCAGCAGAATCCGCCGGTCGACGAGTTTAAGAATTTGGGAAGGTTCCTGAAGAATAACCCTCCTACATTCAAAGGGCGCTATGACCCAGATGGTGCTCAGATTTGGCTGAAGGAGATTGAGAAGATTTTCCGGGTGATGACGTGTACTGAAGCACAGAAGGTGCAGTTTGGTACGCATATGTTATCTGAAGAGGCTGAAAACTGGTGGGATAATACTCGACAGAGAATTGAAATACCAGGTACTGAGATGACTTGGGAAAGGTTCAAGACGGTCTTTCTGGAGAAATATTTTCCTGCTGATGTGCGATGTAAGAAGGAGATGGAATTTCTAGAACTGAAGCAGGGTAACATGTCTGTTGCTGACTACGCTTCGAAGTTTGAAGAGCTGGTGCAGTATTGCCCTCACTATAATAATGCTGATGCTGAGGGATCCAAGTGTGTCAAGTTTGAGAACGGGTTGCGTCCCGAGATCAAACAAGGCATTGGTTACCAGGAGATTCGTAGGTTTCCTACATTGGTTAACAAGTGCAGGATATTTGATGAAGATAGCAAGGCTAGGACTGCTCATTACAAGAGTCTTAGTGAGAAGAAGAATAAGGATCGTGGTAGTCCTTATGTATCTCCGAATGGTAAAGGTAAGCAGAAAATGGTAGATGAGAAGAAGCCAAGTGGGGGAGGATCTTCCATAGCTGGTAAATGTTTCAAGTGTGGCGAGCCAGGCCACCGTGCTGATAGCTGTACCAAGAAAGTGCTGAGATGTTTCCGATGCGGTCAGGCTGGTCATAGAGTTACTGAATGTAAGGATGCTGGTCCGACATGTTTTAATTGTGGCGAGAAAGGCCATATCAGTTCGCAGTGCTCGAAACCGAAGAAGGCGGCTACTGCAGCTCATACTACTGGTAGGGTGTTTGCTCTGAGTGGGGCTGAAGCTCCTAAGGAAGATAACCTGATTAAAGGTACTTGCTTGATTAATAATGTTGAATTGCTTGCTATTGTTGACACTGGTGCTACTCATTCGTTTATTTCGTATGAGTGTGCGACCAGGATTGGTATGATTATGTCGTCCCTAGGCGGAAGTATGGTGATAGATACTCCTGCTAATGGTTCTGTGAAAACTTCTGTTGTCTGTCGAGGTTGTCAATTGACGATCTTCGAGAAAGAGTTCGTGGTGGATTTGGTGTGCTTACCCTTGCACCAAATTGATATTATTCTGGGAATGAATTGGCTAGAATTCTATGGCGTGTTTATCAACTGCTATAGGAAGACGGTACGGTTTTCTGAAGTTGGTGAGAATGATGAGGCAAGATTTCTATCTGCTAGGCAGGTGGGGGATTTTGTGAAAGATGAAGCTCAGATATTCGCTTTATTTGCGTCTCTGCAAGCGGATAAGAAAGTGGTGAGTGTAGATTTGCCTGTCGTTTGTGAATTTCAGGATGTGTTTCCGGAGGATGTAAGTGACTTACCTCCAGAACGTGAAGTCGAATTTGCCATTGACTTAGTACCAGGTACGAGTCCAGTGTCGATGTCTCCTTATAGGATGTCGGCAACTGAATTAGTTGAATTGAAGAAGCAGCTTGAAGAATTGCTTGAGAAGAAGTTTGTGCGTCCAAGTGTTTCTCCTTGGGGTGCACCAGTATTGTTAGTGAAGAAGAAAGAAGGTACGATGAGGTTGTGTGTCGATTATCGGCAGTTGAATAAGGTGACTATCAAGAATCGGTACCCATTGCCGAGGATTGATGATTTGATGGACCAGTTGATTGGAGCTCATGTTTTCAGTAAGATTGATTTGCGATCGGGTTATCATCAGATCCGAGTGAAGTCAGATGATATTGCGAAGACTGCTTTCCGTACGAGGTATGGTCATTATGAATACACTGTGATGCCGTCCGGTGTGTCTAATGCTCCAGGTGTGTTTATGGAATATATGAATCGTATATTTCATCCGTACCTTGATAATTTTGTTGTGGTGTTCATAGATGATATATTGATATATTCTAAGACGGAAGAAGAGCATGCAGGACATCTGAGAATTGTTTTGCAGGTGTTAAGAGAAAAGAAATTATATGCAAAGTTATCTAAATGTGAGTTCTGGTTGAAGGAAGTGAGTTTCCTTGGCCATGTGATTTCGAGTGGTGGAATTTCTGTTGATCCTGCTAAAGTTGATGCTGTATTACAGTGGGAGACTCCGAAGTCTGCTACTGAGATACGCAGTTTGCTGGGGTTAGCTGGTTATTATCGCAGATTTATTGAGGGCTTCTCTAAGTTGGCATTGCCGTTGACGCAGTTGACTAAGAAGGGTCAAGTGTATGTGTGGGATGCAGCTTGTGAAGCGAGTTTTGTTGAGTTGAAGAGGCGGTTGACCAGTGCTCCAGTGTTGATCTTGCCTAATCCTGGTGAGTCCTTCGTTGTTTATTGTGATGCTTCTTTGATGGGTCTTGGTGGTGTTTTGATGCATAATGGTAAAGTTGTAGCTTATGCTTCTAGACAGTTGAGAGTTCATGAGAGAAATTATCCTACGCATGATCTAGAACTTGCAGCTGTTGTATTTGTGTTGAAAATGTGGAGGCATTATCTGTATGGTTCCAGATTCGAAGTGTTCAGTGATCACAAGAGTCTGAAGTATCTGTTTGATCAGAAAGAGTTAAATATGAGGCAGAGAAGGTGGTTAGAATTACTGAAGGATTTTGACTTTGAATTGAGTTATCATCCCGGTAAGGCTAATGTAGTTGCAGATGCGCTGAGTAGAAAGTCTCTACATATGTCTATGATGATGGTTCGGGAGCTAGAGTTAATTGAACAGTTCCGTGATATGAGTTTGGGTTGTGAAGTTTCCGCTGATAGTGTAAAGTTGGGTATGCTGAAGTTGACTAGTGGAATTCTGGAAGATATTCGGAATGGTCAGCAAGTTGATGTCGCTCTAGTTGATCATATTACTATGGTTAACCAGGGTAATGGTGGTAATTTTGAGATTGATGAGAATGGCATCCTGCGATTTAAAGGTAGAGTTTGTGTTCCTGAGGTGTCTGAATTGAGAAAGAGTATTCTTGAAGAGGGCCATAGGAGTGGATTGAGTATCCATCCAGGTGCAACTAAAATGTATCAAGATTTGAAGAAGTTGTTTTGGTGGGCTGGTATGAAAAGAGATGTTGCTAAGTTTGTGTATGCCTGTTTGACTTGTCAGAAGTCAAAGATTGAACATCAGAAACCGGCAGGTATGATGCAACCTTTGAAGATTCCTGAATGGAAGTGGGATAGCATTTCCATGGATTTTGTGACGGGATTGCCGAGGACGGTGAAAGGTAATGATTCTATTTGGGTGATTGTGGATCGATTGACTAAGTCGGCGCATTTCTTGCCGATGAAGATTAATCACTCTTTAGAGAAGTTGGCAGAGTTGTATATTGAGGAAGTAGTGAGGCTGCATGGTATTCCATCCAGTATTGTGTCTGATAGAGATCCCAGATTTACTTCTAGATTTTGGGAGAGTTTGCAGAAAGCGTTGGGGACTAAGTTGAGATTGAGTTCAGCTTATCATCCTCAGACTGATGGTCAGACTGAAAGAACTATCCAATCCTTAGAGGATTTGTTGAGAGCTTGTGTGTTGGAGCAGAGTGGTTCTTGGGATAGTTATTTGCCGTTGGTGGAGTTTACTTATAATAATAGTTTTCATGCTAGTATCGGTATGGCTCCATATGAAGCATTGTATGGTAGGAGGTGTAGAACTCCATTGTGTTGGTATGAGTCAGGTGAGAGTGTGGTACTCGGACCTGAGATTGTGCAGCAGACGACTGAAAAGGTTAAGATGATTCAGGAGAAAATGAAGATTTCTCAGAGTCGTCAGAAGAGTTATCATGATAATAGGAGAAAGGCACTTGAGTTCCAAGAGGGAGATCATGTGTTCTTGAGAGTTACTCCGACGACAGGTGTGGGTAGAGCTTTAAAGTCTAAAAAGCTTACTCCGAGGTTTGTGGGTCCGTATCAGATTTTGAAGAGAGTTGGGGAAGTGGCGTATCGGATAGCTTTACCGCCGTCGCTTTCTAATCTGCATGATGTGTTTCATGTATCTCAGTTGAGAAAATATATTGCGGATCCTTCGCATGTTGTTCAGGTGGATGATATCCAGGTGAGGGATAATTTGACCGTTGAGGTGTTGCCAATTCGGATAGATGACCGAGAAGAGAAGACCCTGAGAGGTAAGAAGATTACTCTAGTGAAAGTTGTTTGGGGAGGTCCAGCTGGTGAGAGCTTGACTTGGGAGCGTGAAGATCGGATGAAGGAGTCGTATCCGACTCTATTTGCTTGAGGTATGTTTTCGAGGACGAAAACTTCTAAAGTGGGGGAGAGTTGTAACACCCCGATAAAATAAGGCTAATTATTTTATTTGAATTAATATAATATTTATTAATTTAATTAATTAATTGGAAATACTATTGGATTATTATTATTATTATTATTTTGGAAAATATATAAGTTGGAAGTAAGAGAAAGAGTCTCATTGTTGGAAACAGAAAGTGTTACGTGAAAGAGCAGAAGCATCGTGAAAGTGGAAAAAAGGGAAAAGGGGAAGAGCAAGAGCAGAGGTTGAAGAACGGAAAGGATTGAAGCTCAAAGATTTGCCGGATTATCTCAGGTAAGGGGTCTGAATCTTATTAAACGATAATATGCGAGCAATTTCATGTATATGTTGGATTGTTGATGGATTTTGAGGAGGTTAGGGGAATTGGGAAAGTTGGGGTTTTGATGGAAAATCACGTCGGATGAAACTGTGTTTAGACTGTAATTGAATATATGGTTAGGTTAGTTATGAATTTCCGAACATATAGCTTTTTACGGAAGTTGAATCGGAGGTCCGGAAGTCCTCCAACGGCGGAAAATGCGGAGAACTCTGCATTCTGCCTTGTGTTAGCGCAGGTACTGCTGTTTTGTCTGCGTTAACCGGTTAACCCAGGGCGTTAACCGGTTAACACTGTTATATTTTGTGAAATGTGCTGTTTTGCCTGCGTTAACCGGTTAACCCAGGGCGTTAACCGGTTAACGCTGTTGCGTTTTGCCAGAAGAGGTATTTTTCCTGCGTTAACCGGTTAACCTATAGCGTTAACCGGTTAACACTGTTGCAGTGTGTAAAAATTGTTAGATTTTATGTTGTGAACCCAATTGTGAGTGGCCTATTGTAGTTAATTATGATGAGTAATTTTGTTGAGTTGTATGTCGTGCTATTAATGATGATAATACCATGACTATATGATGTTGTTGTTGCTATGTTGATTATGAGGCATGTTTGGTGTGCATGCATTCATGAAAGGCCGATGCCTAGTGATGAACGGACTGAGTTCCAATGATGTTGTTGACTCCGGGCTTGTTGAGAGGCTTGGTTCCTTACGGGGAACTCGGATTCTATGGTGATGAATCTGGGAGTGGTGATCCTGTAGTTGGTCACCAAATGGGTATACCGAGTCGTGTTGAGTCATGCATGGGTGTGTGCATTGCATTTGATGTGTTGTTTTGTTGATGTTCATGAGTTGTTGATTATGATGATGATTATAAGCTGTGTTGGCATATGTGAAATATATAATTATGTTTATATTTCTGTCGCTATATTATTATTTAATAAGGTAATTCTCACCCCTTCTGCATGTGTTTATGTTCATCTATGATGAGCAATGTGCAGATAAAGCGGAGTAGCTATTGTTGAGGTTTGAAGAATAAGCGTAGAGTTATTCTACAGAGTCGAGTCAAATGCTCTGGTCATGTGACACCGGGGATTATGGGATTCGATAGATAAATTATATTATTATTTACATTGTTATGATGACTATTATGTTGAGATGTTTTGTTGAGATGATGTTGAACAGTATTATGAACGGTTATATGGCGAACGTTAATCTTTTGTTGTTGTCCGCTGCGATGTTTTAACAAATTAAATAATATGTTTTATGTTGTGATGTGTGATGCGATAATTGTTATGTTGTAAGAAATGTAAACTCTTCTACATGCTGTACTCTGATAATTTATTTAAATATGTCGTTTGGGTAGAAGGGTGTTACAATCATCATGTGGTTTTATTGAGCTTATGGAGGCTAGGGTTTCATCATTGAACCATTTCATTAGAGAATTGGGGCTCAGATTGATCAGTGCATTGCCAAATTCATCTATCAGTTGAAAGGTTAACTGTGGTCAACTGTGCTTGATTTAATGGATTTGGAGGTTGGAGAGAGTTGGATACACTTCATTCATGTTGAAACAAGTGTTATTTGACATGTCAAAGCTCAAGAATGAAGAAAATAAAGTCAGAACAAAAATTGCCAAAAATAGAAAGTGACTTGTGATGGAAGTTTCCAAAAATGGAAAGTTTTTCACCTCAAGACCACGTGTCCAAAAAAGCTTCAAATGGAAATTTGTTCAACATGAAAGTTGTAGATCTTGGTCTCACATTTCCAAAAAGTCCAAGAACTTGAAATTCTCATGTATGGTTGGCAAGTTATGGTCCATTCAATTTCAAAAATGACCCATAATCAAAGTGGCATAACTTTCACATGGAATGTCCAAATTGAGTGATCTTTTTATGTGCAAACTCCATTTAACATGTACTTTCATGGTGCATAATTGGAATTCATCAAAAATGGTCAATGCAAAAAGTCAATTTTCAAGTGTACAGTTAAAGATCCAAGGGCAAAATGGTCCAAGTTGAGAAATAATTGGAATTTTGGCATGGGAATTTTTGCAACACCTCACATATGCCAATTAGAAATGGTTTGAATGGTCATAAGTGTTCAAGGTCCAATATTTGGCTAGGTCACTTTTGAATTTCACTTGAAAATGCAAAATTTGGCATGACATAGTGAAAATGAATATTACAAGGCCAATTGCCATGGGATCAAAGCCAGCACATCACAAATGATATTTGGAAGATGTCTGAGCTGTCATACAGCTGTCATGAGCTCTTATGTGAAATACCAATTTTGCCCTTGCATTGAAAATTCCACATTAAGCTAATTGTTTCATTTTTGGTTAATTAGTGATTAGAAGGTGATTAAGCAAGAGTATAAAGCTTTAATTGTAACTGAATTTGGATCATAATCACAATTCACAAGAATTTCTAACTGCTTTTCCCTCCAAATTGCAAATTCATCAAGAACCTTTATCAACCAAATTCATTGGAACTTCATCAATTCTTCATCATTTCACGAAATTCCTTTTGCTTCATCTTCCATGGATCATGATCTTCAACTGTTTTGAGGAATCATCACCATAACCATCAAGAATCGAGACTGTCCAAGGCATGTGCATTCATGGAGTTTTGTGATTTCTTCCAATAGAAGCAACCTTGAGCTAATCTATCTTTTGCAATCACCTTCCCTATCATCATGCTGTACCTGTTTTGAGGAATTGCGCGCAAAGGCTTCCAAATTCATCACTGCCATCACTTTAAGGTGTAATTTCGAATCTCCTCATTTCCTTAACTATGCTAGGGCTTTTGTAGTATGTTCAACGTAGAATAGCATGATGCTCGTGGTTTTGATTATGATTAGCTGATGAACGAGATATGTTGATTTTAAGATTTGTATTCGAAACCTAAATTGATCGATCCGGATTGTACAGTTAGAATTAGGTTAATTAGGTTACATATTTGAAATCCTGGCACTTAGACCTTTCCATTGGTTATCCATTTGCCAATTTTAGTGGAGATTTGATGTTCATGTGTTCTTGAGTTTTCTGGAAAAAAGTTGTTGAAGAACGATGAATTTCTGGAAAAATTGTGGCATTTGATCCGTTTTGCTCGCGTGCCAATTTGAACTTTTGTTTCCCTCCAAGCGCAACCAATCAGCGCGTGACAACAATTAAATGAAACGGTACCGTTTTGGTCCCTGGGAGCGTTATTTACGAAAATGCCACTGCCTATTTAATTAAAATAATTATTCCATTTCATTTTTTTTTCATTGTTTCATTTGATTCATTGAACTTCAAAAATTCCTATAGGATTCATTTTTTATCCAATTTGAGTGCAATTTTTTGAATTTTTCTCATGAGAATGTGTAGAATTTAATGACATTTTTTGTGAATTTTTTGCATGTATGGAAAAATAAAATGCTCAGACATTGTTTGATGTGTCACATTTTTGTACATGTTGCCATATCCATCATGAAATGCTCATATTTGTAAAGAAATGAATGAAAAGTTTTGTGCTTATTCTGGACATGTTGATGGTGATTTTCATGTAAAGTTTGTGATTTTTGGATACTTGGTGATGGAGATATGATTTTTTGAATAGAGGTGTGACAATTTGTGTCACACCAAGCTAGGTCAACTTTCTGATTTTATTTGCATGGCCTAGAATTGTTTGATTGAGCTAATTTTTTGCATGAATGATCATTGATATGTCAAGATAACATGTGATTTTTTCTGGGATTTTTGATGGAGTTTTCAATTTGATTGATAATTTTCTTCTCTGTTGGTTCATTTTGCAACCTTGTGTGACACATGTTGGTATATTGTTTGTGAATTTCTCATATGGTATTGGATGAATGTGAAATTTGATATGTTGATTGTAGACACATTGTGGGACATCATGCTTTTGGTCCCATTCATTTCTTAATTGTTGTCACTGTTTTATGAATTATTGAAGTGAATGCTTGTGTTGATGCTATGAATTGGCTTGAATAATTGTGTCTGGATTTCTTGATTTTCATTGACCTACTTCCTTTTGTCCAATTGAGCTGAAAATTGACATGCTACTTGTTGATTGTGTCCTGTTTAGGTGTGAATTATTTGAGAATTTTTGGAATTGTTTTGGTATGCTTTTGATTGAAGTCATTCTGTTTGGACTTTTGGTGTTGTATTTGACCTAATTTGGTATGTTTTGGGCATGAAATGATAATGGTGAATGGTATGAGCATGGGACCAATTGCATTTGCTTTCTATTTTGGATTGGTTTTGCTTGCTGTTTAGATTTTTTTATCCCTTTTGGACCCTAGGCTTAGCCTAGTGGTCTAGTTTCTCACATTTGGTGTGGATTTTCAGGTTGAAATGCAAAAGGCTTAAGGGAAAAAGTGCAAGTTGATTTGAATTGAGTTTGGTTGATGTTTATGAACTAACATGACTTTGTTTTGTAGGGATTGATGCTTGAGCTTGAGCTCATGGCTTGCACTTGTGTGCATTAACCTGTGTTGTTTGTACAGATTAACTGATTAACATTTGCTGTTTACTGTTTGTCTGTCTGAGTACTGATGATACTTGATTGATTTCAGGTACATTAAGTTGCTTACAGTTCTTTAAGAACTTGCTTGCAGCTGCTTGGTTTTTAAACCACTTGAGGTAGGACTTCTATACTTCATGTAGTCTGGAAGACCTGGCTTGTTATTTAGCCAGGCAACTGTCTGAAGTCCTCCTTAAGAGGCGATGTTTGTGGTTGTTTACATTTGTGCCCAAGCAGGTGAAGACCTCTATGAGGCAATTGGTGGATCATAGAGATATGCAATCTATCTCCCACTATTCTGTTGAGTCGTCCCTCTGCTCACACCACTGTGTTGATGCATTGGGACACAAACCCAAGATCTTGTGCTGTTGCACAATCGAGTCAGAGTCTTTGAGCGTAGAAGGGTCCCTCCATTCTGGACCCACGCTCCTTTGTCTGAAGCTCTCCCTGGACAGGGATAAGAGCCGTGAAGTCTAATCTTCACTCACCTTTCATCTGCTTCACCTTAGCCCCGCAATGGCAAGGTTAAGAGCGAATACTACCCATGTACAGATGACTTGCTTCGGCAGTCGAACCCATTGTTTGAGCCTCACTTGACTGGTTATAGTGTGTGCTTTGTGAATATTTGCTTGAGATGCTTGTTTTGTTTTGTATGCTTGTATGCTTGCTTCTTTCCTGGATAGGATTAGCTTGCAGTTGTGCAAGTAGGTAGAAACCTGAACGCAGGGCAATGATGCATGATAACACTAGGCTCGAGTACAGCTCCCTGGTAGTGTGTCTCTCCTTTGTCTCTGGTTAGAATTTTTTTTCCCTTTCAGGGGAACTACATCGCCCTGATCCTTGTTCCAGACGAGGTATGTAGGCAGGAGGTCGTGCGAGACCTCTCCGGGCACTTTTTTCCTTTTTTGTGTGTGTTGTTTGGCAATGGTTAGGATCGAGTCCCTGACTCCTTAGCCATTTGTTGCTTGTTTGTTCTTGTTGTGTGCTTGGAAGCCGGTATAAGTCCATCAAGTGGCATCTGGGTTCCAGTGTGTGTCTGTTTTGGTTCGGATGCTGATGTAAGCCCATTAATTGGCATTCAGGCTCCATGGTTGCCTGAGTTTGTGTTTGTGTTGTTTGGCGTGCGTGAGCCGAACTACAGCAGCTCTGATTCTCGTTCCAGACGAGATATGTAGGCATAGGATGCGACGTCCTATCGAGCTCTCTTCCTCTTAACCCCACCTGTGTTGTCTTAGCGTGTGTGTATGATGTTTGTCTGTTTATTTTAGCAACCTTTTCTTTCTTTTAGAGCGTGGATCCCGTCGAGTACGACGGACGTGAGGGGTGCTAATACCTTCCCCTCGCGTAACCGACTCCCTTACCCTTTCTCTTTGGTCGCGAGACCATGCTTTTTCCAGGTTTCTCTGAGCGTTTCCTTTCCCTATTTTGGGATAAATAACGCGCAGTGGCGGCTCTGTTTGTTTTTTTTGTTTTAGCCCGCCGGTTGTTTTTCGCGGATGCGACAGGATCCTTTTCAGCACCATATCACCGACGTGATACACACGAGGTCGCATCTTTCTGTCAAAAGCCTGCTTCATCCGCTGCTGGTGCAATTGCCCATGACAGATGGCCGCCAGCCTCTTTTCTTCAATTAGGCTCCCTTGAGTGAGAAAGGCGTTTGCCCCAGTAGATGTACGCACCGAAGTACGGTACCCAGGATACCAGCTTCGTACCCAGCCACCATCGTAAATGTCCTTCGGGCAACAAAAGGAATGCAAGATCCTTTCGGCATAACCAAAGCAACACTAACTCATTCACATTAACCCCATCAGACATCAGAATCCGTTCGGATTCGGGGTCAGGCCCCTCCTCCAGGATCGGCCACTCTTAATCTTTCGATTAGAGCACCTCGAGATGTCCTCATCAGGGAACTCAAACTTCATCAGTTGATAATCCTCAATGGGTTGCGGAGCGATGTAATCAGACAGTACACCCCTTGATCTCCTTCTGAGAGTGTCACAACTCAATCAACATTCTTTTGCTCTTTCCGCAACCCGTTCGGTCAACGCTGGCTCCTCATGTACATACCTGATCGGATCCGTCTTGGAAATCCATAAAGTGGTATGAACCAGCATATACTGTCTCAGTCGGCGAGCAGCCTATGCCAAAGTACATCAAGTTTTCTCGAACAGTGAATATATTGTTTCACAGTCGGTAAACTTTTTGCTAAAGTAAATTGCATGCTCTTTTCGACAAGACTCGTCATGCTGACCCAATACACCTCGTAAACCCCTCGAAGGCCGTCAAGTACAGAATTGATGGTCGTCCCTCCACAGGGAGACGTCAGAATCAGAGGTTCCTGCAATTTATTTTTCTTTATTTTTTCCAATGCCCCTTGGCAATCATTATTTCGCCTGACCGTTGGATCTTTTCTTAACAACTTGAATATGGGTTCACACGTGGCTGTTAGATGTGATGTGAACCATGACAGGTAATTCAATCTATCTAAGAAACCACGAACCTCTTTTTCTTTTTTTTCTCGGTTCAGGCATTTCTTTTTTATTATTATTTTTTTCCTTTTCTTTTTTTTAGCAGGAGCAACCTCGATTCCTCTCTGACAATGAACCCCAACAGCTTACCGGATCGCACTCTGATAGTGCACTTACTCGAATTCAACCTCAGTTTGAATTATCTCAACCAGATGCCCCTCTTCTGTTTGGGACTTTGCTATCATGTCATAGCATTCGATTTCATGATGAATCATATCATGAAACAAAGTCACCATGGCTTTCTGATAAGTAGCATCGGCGTTCCGCTTCTCTAGAGGACAATCTTCTTTCCATGGTAGCTCATGCACAACGACATCGGGATCCGACCCTGGCATATCCTGACACGACCAGGCGAAGGTATCCACATGCCCCTTCAACCAGGCTACCATTCTGCTCTTGACTCGCCTCTGAAGCGGCCCCAATTTCACTTCCTTCCTGACCTCGGCGGTGCTTGGAATAACAATCTCAATCCGCCCCTCATGCGGCTGAATCACCTTCTCCTCTTGTTTCAACAACCTGGCTAACTCCAGCAGATCACAATCTTCTTCGCCTTCTTCTTCGGCATGATAGATCGGTTTGTCGAAGTCATATGAGGTGTAACCAAATTGTTATCAATGAGATGCGGAGAGTTACTTTTGAAGTCGAAACGAGACAAATCAAAAAAATGAAAATGAAAATAAACATTGCCATTTTTATTTGTTTTTTTAAAACTGCAAAAATAAACGAAAAACAGGGAACACCGCTTTTTGACTGAAAAACATCCATTTATTAATGATGCAGAAATGCAAATTTAAACATGAGGTGGCCCTTACAATGAACCATTACGTGTCGGGCAACACGTAAGGCTTTCATGCAGATAAAACTGAAAACAAGAAAGTACTACTCTTCAGGATGAGTGACAGTGCTGATCTTTTTAAGCCTTCCAGTTCCCTGCCACGCACGATTTTATCCATGACTCAAGTTCACAGTCACTGTCAGTCTCTTCCCCCACCGCATAGGCGCGATCTGAATTTTCAGTGATTACTCCCCCCATCACCTGACCTTGTACCGGCATGGGATCGACATTAACATTCAACGACAGTGAAAAATGGAGGGCCTTGGACTCCACCAGGTCTTGGACAGTATGCTTAAAAGCTCTACAACCCTCAATGTTATGCCCAGGCGCACCAGAATGGAATTCACACCTGGCGTTCTCATTATAGTTAGGTGGCCTCTGATCTGATCTCAATGGAGCTAACATCCTTGGCTGAACCATCCCAAGATCCCTCAACTTTTTAAACAAAACAGCATATGGCATGGGTGGCTTGTCAAAATGGCGATCGACCCCCTTTCCTTTCACTTGGCTCCCAGCTCCCTGTGCTTTCTGTGGAGTCGGCTGAGGTTGCTGTCGGACTGACTGATTACCAGCAGGGATGGTTACTGCAGCAGTGTGCTGGTAGTAACGACCCCTACCGTGTCCTCTCTGGGCACACACAGCACTTGATTCACCCTCATCCTTGCGCTGGTCATTACCAAAGGATTTCTTCGGTCCAGACGACGAAGCGTTTCCCTGTATTTCCCCCTTCTTCAGCCAGTCTTCAATCCTCCCCACCTTCTCGGCGATTACTTTCTGCCCCAAGGCGAACTCTTTCATGACATTGATCAGCTCTCCCATCTTCTCTTTCAGCTCGAGAATGTCGGCGTTAGGCGGATTCATCATTCCTGTGTCAATCAAACAGATTAGAAACTGACCCCTGCAAAACAGAAAACAAGTTATTATGCATGAATGCAATGTCCATCCACATGAGGAACACTTTGTCTCTTGATCCTGGCTTCATTGAGACAAATAATAATCCGGCCGCAATATTCTGATATTCAACATTTAATTCCCTCATACAGATCAGAGATATATGATTTAGCATGATACCCCAACCCCGTGTGTGCTTGTGTGAGTGCATACAGTAAAGCAAATAAAGCTTGAAGATCAATCACTGAATGAAAATAACCATCACATAGCAAAGTGCACAATAAGTGCCATAGTCATACATCACAACTGATATAAATCAGATACAATTCTCCAGAATCGACAAGGAGATACAAGCAAATGGATTCCGCCAACAAGCCTGACGGTAATCCACACAAATGACAAAGCTAGCCTGATGAGGGTCCCACAGATGGCCCTATATCATCAACCATCTTTGCGAACTCTGCGGCGAACCTGAGCTCGGTGTTCTCCTGCTGTAATCTCCCCACTTCTTTCTGATGAATCTTCATCTGCCTGAAGTAATGATCTCTCTCAGTAATGTAATGATCTCTCTCGGCGATGACCTTCACATTCTCTGCTTCCTTGACCTTCAGTTTGGCCTCCCACTCAGCAATGAGGACTCGGACTCTGTCGTCCCTCTGATCTCTCACGAGGATCTGCCTCCTCTTCTCATCTTCAATGACCTTTGAAGCTCTAGCCAATCTCTCTTTGGTGATGTCATGCTCCTTTGATGAAGATGCTAAAGCTTGGCTAACCTTCCCATAATAGGCAGTATCCATCTCAAAGCGCTTTGCTTCCAAGGCATGTCGCTTGTCTTGATCTTCCATCCTCACTTTGATCTCCTGATCAGCCGTTTGAATCCGAGCAACAGACATCTCCAATTCCGCCTTCTCTGCAAGCAACTGATCTCTGGCCCTCTTCATCTCGAGGAATTCTTCCATACTGACAGAAGAACTTGGACCCTCAATCCTAGGACACCCAAGATCACCTCCAGGAAATGGTAGAAGTGTGAGCTCTATCCTCTTCCGCAACCAATCCTCGAATAGGGGAAAATACCGACTGTTGACCTTACCATAAGGAATCCTGCCTTTTCTCTGGATGTTGCGCCATGCCCCAGACACCTTCACCAGCTTGGCCTGATTGCCCTCAGCTGGGAAGTAAAAAGACTCCTGAATCTCTCGCTCGAGAGGAGGAACCTCCATAGCAAATCCCATTTGTCTCCTAAGAAGCGTCGGGTTGTAGTTAATGCAACCCTGAACTCTTATAAGAGGCACATTGGGGAATCTCCCGCAGCTATATATAAAATCCCGTCCAACCACACCGTTATGAGTCCATGCTATATCATCAGCCCGCAAACCCATCAACCTGAATGACCACTTGACAGTGGGATCAATAGAAGCAAAAGCACCTCGGGAAGGCAAATACCCCATAAACCACCTGAACAATAACTGAGCACAGCACCTGATCAAACCCCCACGTCGCTTCTCGTTCCTGTTATGAACCGAGTAGTAGACATCTCCGATCAGAGTAGGAATAGGGTTTCTCTGCATGAACAATCTGATAGCATTATGGTCCACAAAGTTCTTCTGATTAGGAAACATGATAATCCCATAAATGCTCACAGCAATCAAAGCACAAACCGTTTTCCAGTTACCCACTGCAACATGTTCCTTGGCCTTAGCTTCCAAGAAACTCAAGTGAAAACCCGGTAATTTCCCCTTTTCCTTCAAACCCTCCTTGATCATCTCCGGACTCAAATAAAGAGCACGGGAAATCCCAAGGACATCAGGCTCTCTCTCAACAGCACAGAAAGGAATCTGATCTCGGATCTGAATACCCAGGATGCTAGCATAGTCCTCCATCAGAGGTCCCAACAAATAATCCGGAAACACGAAGCATCTCAGGCCCGGGTCATAGAACTGAAGAAGAGTATGAATGGCGCTTCGATCACTGTCAGTGAGTCTAAAAACCATCTTCAGGATACTACCGTATGCCTCTCTGAACATCCCCACATGGTCGGGTGTAATCAATGCTATCATATCTCTCAACTCATCAATCTCTGGGTTAAAGAAGCTGTAGACAACATCAGGCTTCAAACCGGTCCTCATATCTCAGCAGAAAGTCTCTCAACCAGGATCTCGATCAAAATGTCCCTGCATATGGATAAACATGTGTTAGATGCAGGTAAATGCAAAATGTTATAATGCTGATGAATGAATGCAATGCATCGCCATCCTCCAAGCCATCTGATCATCTGTTGTACTGAAGCTTGGTTTCTGAACTGATCATAACCATCTGAATGAACATGTAACCACAAATCCAACTCAAGGGATTCCGAAATAAACGGAACGGACAGATACATCATCATCATCATCAGTCTCTGAGCTGACTACCAACAATCTCTGAATCGGCCCGGGGAATCCTGAAATAAACGGATCCCCACTGATAAAATCGGCCCGGGGAATCCTGAAATAAACGGATCCTCACTGATAAATACCACGGACAGCACTCCGGCGTCACAACAATAAATGACCATAAATCCGACTTATAAATATGACTCTGATCCACGGAACCAAAAG
Organism: Lathyrus oleraceus; assembly: GCF_024323335.1. Classification (NCBI taxonomy): domain Eukaryota; kingdom Viridiplantae; phylum Streptophyta; class Magnoliopsida; order Fabales; family Fabaceae; genus Lathyrus; species Lathyrus oleraceus. Next base: position 224,730,705 of record NC_066583.1, read on the forward strand.
TCACCAACAAAGTCACCATCTGAACATGCATCTGAAAGAATCACCCTCCCCTCACAGGTAAATTCTAATCAGGTCATCCTAAGGCGGATAATGGTCTCGACAATCGGGCAAAGATACTCAATGGGTTTGCCCTTTCGGGTGTGCCATTGTAGCTCCCTTAAGATCGTCTAAACCAAAGATCCGGGAAATGATCGGTCACCGGAGTCAATAGCTTAGAAGAGATAACTAAGCCAAAGTGGAGTACTTCCACAATGGAAAGCTCTCCAATGCACCTCGTCCGGCTTGTGGTATGTCACGTTGCAACAATATACTAATATAGCACATGAGGAACGTGAGACCCACACTAATCCTAGGTGTATACTCGGGCCTGGGTTTTAGCCCCACTCAGAACACCCACCCCAATCAGAGGAACCACCTGCACAGAGGACGGCAACATGATAGTATGATGCATGCAAATATTTATGCAAATATATACACTGTTAGAATAATAAATGCAATAAATAAAACAACACAAGCAACCTAAACTATCCTAAAATGCTAGGAGAGACTCGCTTAGGGAAGATGGACCAGCACAGGTCAACATCCGACGCTCCCCAGCAGAGTCGCCAGCTGTCGCATCCGCGAAAAACAACCGGCGAGCTAAAACAAAAACAACACAGAGCCGCCACCGTGCGTTATTTATCCCAAAGAGGGAAAGGAAACGCTCAGAGTAAACCTGGAAAGAAAAAGGTCTCGCGACCAAAGAGAAAGGGTACGGGAGTCGGTTACGCAAGAGGAAGGTATTAGCACCCCTCACGTCCGTCGTACTCGACGGGATCCACGCTCTAAAAGAAAGAAAAGGTTGCTAAAACATCACACACACACTCACCGAAGACAACACAGGTGGGGTTAAGAGGAAGAGAGCTCGCTAGGACATCGCATCCTATGCCTACGTATCTCGTCTGGAACGAGAATCAGAGCTGCCGTAGTTCGGCTTACGCACGCCAAACAAACAAACAAACAAGCAGGCAAACATGGAACCCGAACACCACTCGATGGACTTACATCAGCTTCCGAACCAAACACACCCACACTGGAACCCAGATGCCACTCGATGGACTTATACCGGCTTCCAAGCACACAACAAGCACAAACAAAAAAACAAGTTGCTAAGGAGTCGGGAACTCGAGCCTAGCAACCGTCAGACAAACACACACAAAAAAGAAAAAAAAGTGCCCGGAGAGGTCTCGCACGACCTCCTGCCTACATACCTCGTCTGGAACGAGGATCAGGGCGATGTAGTTCCCCTCAAAGGGAAAGAAACTCTAGCCAGAGACAAAGGGAAGACACACTACCAGGGAGCTGTACTCGAGCCTAGTGTTATCATGCATCATTGCCCTATGTTCAGTTTTCTATCTACTTGCACAACAGCAAGCTAATCCTATCCAGGAAAACAAGCATGCAAGCATCCACAAAGCAAAACAAGCATCTCAAGCAAATATTCACAAAGCACACACTATATCCAGTCAAGTGGGCTCAAACAATGGGTTTGACTGCCGAAGCAAGTCATCTGTGCAAGGCAGTGTTCGCTCTTAACCTTGCCATTGAGGGGCTAAGGTGAAGCAGATGAAAGGAGAGTGAAGATTAGACTTCACAGCTCTTATCCCCGGCCAGGGAGAGCTTCAGACAAAGGAGCGTGGGTTCAGAAAGATGGAACCCTTCTACGCTCAAGACTCTGACACAACTGTACAATGTACAAGATCTTGGGTTAATGTCCCAATGCGTCAACACAAGCCGTGTGAGCAGAGGGACGACTCAACAGAATAGAGGGGGATAGATTGCATATCCCTTGGATTCCGCCAATTGCCTTAATCAAGGACTTTACCTGCTTGGGCACAAATGTAAACAAACACAAACATCGCCTCTTAAGGAGGACTTCAGACAGCTGCCTGGCCAAGTAACAGGCCAGGTCTTCCAGACTACATGAAGTTAGGAATTCTACCTCAATTGGTTTAAAAACCAAGCAACAGCAAGCAAGTTCTCAAGGAACTGTAAGCGACTAAATGTACCTGAAATCAATCAAGTATCATCAGTACTCAGACAAATCAACAGTAAACAGCAAATGTTAATCTGTACAGTCAACACAAGTTAATGCACATAAGTGCAAGCCAATGAGCTCAAACTCAAGCTTCAAACCCTACAACACAAAATAATGTTAGTGGACAACATCAAACAAATTCAATTTGCAACTTGCATTTATCTCCTTAAGCCTTTTGCATTTCAACATGAAAATCCAAACCAAATGTGAGAAACTAGACCACTAGGCCAAGCCTAGGGTCCAAATGGGATAAAAAATTCTAAACAGCAAGTGCAACTCATCCAAAATCATATTCAAACAAATCAAAAGCAAATGCAATTGGTCCCATGCTCATATCAATCACCATTATCATTTCATGCACAATTTAGTATCAAACATGCAATTTGCAACTTCAAATGACCAAACAGAACCATCTCAATCAAAAGCATACCAAAACAATTCAATTAATTCCACAAAAATTTACACCTAAACAGGACACATTCAATGCATAGCATGTCAAATTTCAGCTCAATTGGACAAAAGAAAGTAGGTCAATGAAAATCAATAAGTCCAGACACACTTATACAAGCCAAAACAAGGCATCCAAACAAGCATCAACTTCCATAAATCATAAAACAGTGACAACAATTAAGAAATGAATGGGATCAAAACCACAATGTCCTATAATGTATCTACAATCCACATACCAAATTTCACATCCATCCAATATACTATGAGAATTTCACAAACAAAATGCCAACATATGTCACACAAAGTTACCAAATGAGAACACAGGGAAGAAAATTATCAATCAATTAGAAAATGCCATCAACAAATCCCAGAAAAATTCACATGTTATCTTGACATATCAATGTTCATCCACACAAAATTTCAGCTCAAATCAACATCTCTAAGCATTTTAAATAAAATCATGAAGTTGACCTAGCTTGGTGTGACACAAATTGTCACACCTCTAATCAAAAAATCATATCTCCTTCACCAAGTATCCAAAAATCACAAACTATACATGAAAATCACCATCAACATGTCCAGAACAAGCACAAAAATTTTCATCCATTTCTTTAAAGGTATCATCATTTCATGAAGGTTATGGCATGGTGTATACAAAATGAGCACATTGAAACAAACCCTAGGCCAATTAAATTTCCACACGTGCAAAAATTCCACAAAAATAACCATTAAATTCTACACATCATCATGAGCATGGTGAAAAAAACCTCACCAAAATTGGTTAAGTTTTGAGGTCTCTATGAATTTTCTAAGATCACATAACAAAATGAAATAATCAAATGAAAAAGAAAAGAAATAAATCAATTAAATAATGGAATAATGGCAAACTTGTAATTCTAATGCCACTGAGCAAAACGACGCCGTTTCAATTAGTGGCCAGGGCGTGTTCTGATTGGTTGATGGTGGCGCCAAACAACATTTCAAATGGCAAGGCAAAAAATAAGGATCAAACACACGATTGTTCATCGTTCTTCACAAGAACAAGCCCAGATTTCCAGATTTTTGATGAACAATGAATCTTCACCAAAATCAACAAGTTTATAACCAATAGAACCGTCTTTCCACAAGGATTCAAGATATGTAACTCCTTTGCCCTAACTCTAATCATGGCAGCGGGATCGACCAAAAAGAGTTAAGAACATCAAACCTAAAATCGTGATATCTCTCTCTATAACTAACCAAATCACAAACCACAAATATCATGTTGATCTACGTTCCAAGACCTTTAAAACGCATAGCACAATTTACACAATGGTGAAATTCGAAAACTGACCTAGTGGAGAAGGCAGTGCTTGATCTTGATGATTCACGATGCTAAAGCTCCAAACAGATGATGATTGAGGTATAGGAAGTTGAATGGAATAGCTAGCTCAATCCAAAACAGCTCCAATTGCAAGAATTATCAAATCACCATTGTTATGCTCACTTTGAACAGTTGAGATTCTTGATGCCTTTGCCACGAATTCACCAAAACAGATGTGGATCAAGGTATGTGGAAGATGAATCAAAAAGAATTACTCAATTTGGTGAAGATTTGATGAAGTTTTGATCAAAAATGCTTGATGAAGATTTTTGAGAATTTGCACTTTTGGAGGGAAAGTTTGTTATGATTCTTGAGAATTGTGATTGTGATTAACATTTCTGTTACAATTAGCCATTTATACCAATGCCTTAATCACCTTGTTAATCCAAATTATCAAAATTGGAATGGATTAGTGTTAATGTGTTTTTAAGTGCAAGGGCAAAATGGTCCTTTCCAAATATTGCAATGTGACAGCTTATGACAGTTCACACAACTTCTAAATGGTATTTGGAGTGTGTTGGAATGGTTCTCATGTTCAAATGCCTTGTAAATCTCAATTTCACTATGCCATGCCAAAAATGCACTTAAGTCCACTTGAATTTTGACTTTTTGCATTGACCATTTTTTGATGAATTTTGATCATACACCATGAAAGTACATGTGAAATGGGGTTTGCTCATAAAAAGATCATCCATTTTGGACATTCCATGTGAAAGTTATGCCACTTTGATTATAGGCCTTTTTGAAAATGAATGGACCATAACTTGTCAACCATACATGGGAATTTCAAGTTCTTGGACTTTTTGGAAAGGTGAGAGAAAGATCTACAACTTTCATGTTGAACAAATCTTCATTTGAAGCTTTTTTGGACATGTAATTTTGTGGTGAAAAACTTTCCATTTTTGGAAACTTCCATTACAAGTCACTTTCTATTTTGGCAATTTTTTGTCTGACTTTATTTTCTTCATTCTTGAGCTTTGAAATGTCAAATGACACTTGTTTCAACATGAATGAAGTGTATCCAACTCTCTCCCACCTCCAAATCCATAAAATTAAGCACAATTGACCACAATTGACTTTTCAACTAATAGATGAATTTGGCTATGCACTGATCAAATTGAAGCCCAATCCTCTGATGAAATGGCTCAAGGATGAAACCCTAGCCTCAATAAGCTCAATATAATCATGAAATGATCCCCATATCCATTGTAGACCCCATCTCCTTGCCATGCCCTGATTGGCCCAATGCAACTGATTAGGGTTGACCAGTGGTCAAAACCCTAATCTCAAGGTGTATGATCAAGCACTTGATGATGACCAAACCATGATGATGATGATGTATCATTTCAATCAAGATGAAGACCAATCTCCTTGAGAAATCAAAACCCTAATTTGGACCTCCATCCTCAGATGATTAATGACCAGTCCAATGAAACCCTAGCTTGCATCATGACCTCTTCATCTTCTGATCAAGACTTAGGAGGATAACTTGCACAATGTAACCACATGATATGCAATATGCAATGCCTAATGACCTAAGAAATGCAATGCAATATGTTAAGCTAGTCCCAAGAGAGGAGGGCAAATTTTGAGGTGTTACAATATGCTACTATTCATCAAAAGCTAGTTCAAAGCTTCTAATCATAGTAGCTTCTGATCACCACCAAACTCTGCTTCTCCACTAAGATGCAAGCACATACTTTAAAATATTTTTAAGATGCTTGACTTTGAGATAAAATAAGATTATTTGCGACTCAGATGGAAGTAGTTTATCACAGTGGAGTGTAATTGTAATTTCATAAATATGAAATTCTACTAACTAATATTTAGAATATCAGGTTTGGAGACTATTGAGTAAGAACAAATAAATTGTCATACCTTTATTTGTGCATCTTCTGATCTTCTAATGAGATTGTTCTTGAGGGACTACTTTGTTCCAATAATGCTTTTCTGATAACTATCATGAATATTTTCAGAGACCATTAAAATTGGATGAGCTTCAGAGGTTGGTTAATCATCTAAAGCACTAACTTCTAATTTATCTACTTCAATCCTCCCAGTACCGGTAATATTTTTTTACTGGTTTCTTCTAGACTCCATATTTTCTTCCTCCTTATAAGTTGGTATTTGGAACATATGCTTTCCTATTGTTATATGTGTAAGCAACCATTGTTCTGGAACTGAAGTTGTTGCTTTGTTCTTTCATTTCAACATATCTGCGGCAAAAATAATCTCACTTTTTGGTACCCATACTTTTATGGGCCCTTTGAGGTTAGTTTTACTAGGCTTGCTCTTATTTTTAGCCTTTCTTTATAATGAGGCTTTGGATTATTCAAGAATTTAGATTTAAAATTTTGTTGTCTTGAATGAATCTTATCCTTAGGTTCTAGACCTTTCAGAACCTTATAACTAGATGTCTTAGGTTCTATGTTCTTCAGAACCTTTTACTTTGAGGTCTCAAGTTCTAATTCTTTTAGAACCTTTGACTTAAGAATCATTGGTTCTGATTTATTTAGAACTTTTGACCTTGAGGTCTCAGGTTCTTATGTCTTCAGAACCTCAGACTCTACAATTATAGGTTTTGACTGGTTTGAAACCTTAGCCTTAGTAGTAGTCACAAACTGAGAGTACACCCATTTTTTAGCAGAGCTTGAAAAAGAAGGATCTAATGGTTTAATCAAGGTTTCAGTCCTTCGATTAAAAGATGTTTTATAACAACTAAGACCTTCTCCTTTGCTCTTACCTACTCCATAGATCATGGAAGCAAATTTAGCTCTTTCAAAACTAGTTATGGTAAACTCTTGAAGAGCCATTTCATGCTCACTCAAAGGTTTATCAGACACTTTATTTACTTGAGCAATATGATCTTTATTAATAGATTAAATTTTCTTTTGATATGCTTTTAGTTTATCTTTCAAAAGATCATATTTCTTTTTTAATATTTTCATTTGTCTGGATTTCTACTAACATCTATCCATAAGATCTTGAAAAAAGGTAATTAAATCAGATATAGAGAGTGTAGAGAATACCTCATTTGCATCCTTTGAATCTAATTCAGAATTAACTTCTGATTTTGTGTCTGAGAATGTTGAAGCCATCAAAGCTAGATTGGATTCTTATTCATTTTTGTCATCTTTTTTATCATTATCAAGTTCATCCTATGTTGCCATGACACTTTTCTTGAACGTGCTTCTGGATTTGTTCTTTTAAAAGTTCCCCTTTTTAGCTTTGTCCTTCTAAATATCTGGACAATCAGCTATAAAGTGATCAAGATTTTGATAGATAAAGCATTCTTTCAGACCAGATTTGTTAACTTTGGAGCTTGTTCCTCTGATTCTAGATCTTCTTTAAGAGAACCTCATGTTCTTGTTAGCCAGGTGTTGCAACCTCTTGATGATAAATTCCATTTCCTCGTCCCCAATGTCACCATCATAATCTTCTTCATCAAAGCTTATTCTGGTTTCTAGATTTTTAAGGATTTGACAACTTTATCAACAAATTTGTCTACCACTGACTTCAAAGCCAATGCTTTAGATTTCTTTACAGGCTCATTTCGATTCAGCTCCATCTCATGGCTTTGGAGGTTTCTAATAATACTTTCAAGGCTTAATGTGTTTAAGTCTTTAGCCTCTTGCATTGTTGTTACCTTGGGTCTATATCTGACACGAAGACTCATAAGAATCTTATTGACATGATCAGAGATACTGTAGCACCTGTTCAAGATTTTAAGTCAATAAACAAGGATTTGAAACCTTGAGAACATGGTTTCAATGTTCTCATCCTCTTTCATTCTGACCAATTCATATTATTGGACCAACAAATTAACTTTAACTTCCTTGACTTGTTGATTACCTTTATAGGTATCACATAAAGATTCAAAGATAGTTTTGGAAGTGGACTTGTCAATTATCTTTATGTACTCAGAGTGAGGCAAAACATCTACAAGAATGCCTCTCACTCTGTGATGTTTTCTGTAGAGCTTCTTTAAAGCAGGTGTGAGGGTTTTTTTTATCAGCTACCATTCTTACTCCATTCAGTGGAATATTATTGTCATCTTCATGAATATTCCACATCTCATCGTCAAGACCTATGATGTATGTGTACATCTTCCTTTTCCACCATTTAAATTCATTAGAGTCTCCACTGAATTTTGGAGGTCTAGCTATATAATTGTTCTTTTGTACTTTGATAATGATTATTTTCAGCACGAGGATTATGAGTACCCCACTCGAGCCAATTCCAGATCCATCAACCATGAAAGAATATGTATTTTTCTCGGGATCTTTTTTGCGCCACTATTAAGTGTTAAGCATAAACCAGGCTTTGATACCAATTGAAGGTGAGAAAAACACAAGAAAGGGGGTTGAATTGTGTTGGATTTTCTCAAATTTATTCTTCTTTTACTTCTGATTGATCTTAATCAAAATTTGAACAATTAGTTCGAGTCTGAACTCTTGAATATCTTTATCATATTCTGCAACAAAATCTTACTTAGAGTCAAACAAATGATAGCAGTGAAATATAGTTCAAAAGTAAGTAAAGTAAAGCATGAGACGCAAGCAGTTGTCCTGATTCCTCTCACAACATGAGAGTAGTCTAGTCCCCTTGTACTTCCAAGAGATTTCCATTATAACCAACCTGATTCTAAATGCTCAAGCACACAAGCAAGAGACTTCTTTGCTTATACACACAAGTATAAGACTTCCTTGCTCAAATACACAAGTCTGAGTCTTGTTTGCTTAAGCATACAAGATCAAGACTTCCTTACTCTAGCACATAAGATAAATACTTCCTTTTCTCAAACCCATAAGTAAGTGACTTCAAATGCTTAAGCATACAAGCAAGAGACTTCTGACTCTATGACAAACTGTTAAGATATTTAGGTAAGAACTACACTTGATATACAATTAGAGGTGTAGTCAAAATACAACTTAGAAAGATTCCAAGACTTAAGAACATCTAAAATGTATAAGTGTTAAGATGTTCAAATCTAGAAAATTTGACAGAGTGACTTCTCTTTGATTGTCAAGGTTTAGAGTCTGTAGTAGTGTGTTGTATTATAGCTTGGTAGTCACCTTCTTTTGATTTTTGCTTCGTATATAGAGAGGGAGAAAAAAGATGTTGCAGACTTTCACCAAAGGTTGGGCTAGCTTTGTACTTGATTAGACACATCAACAAAGAACCTTTTTGCAAGAGGAATCATCTGTTGAAGCTTATATATCAAAGGAGAGATTTTTCTTTAAGTATTGATATGATCAAAAAGGTCTTTGAGTCTGTCATAATTGCCTCGATTAAAGAGACTTTGCTTCAGAGGTTGACTTTCTTCAAACTTCACTCTTCAGAGGCTGATCACTTCAGAGTTCACTTCTTGGTTTATGAAGTTTCAGAGTCTGGATCACTAGAGGCTCACTTTCTTCATAAATGACTTCTTCAGAGTCTGGATCTTCTATCAGAGCCAAAGTCTTCAAAAGTGATCTTCAGAGCCAGAGTCTGATCTTCAGATGCAGATTCCTCATGCCTATATTCATATCTTCTTAACCATAAAATCCTACATACTTGAGCATATGTTAGAATACCCGATTGTTCTTTAAATACTTTGTTATCATCAAAACCCAAGAGATATGGTACTAACCAATTTTGTTCCAACAATCTACGTATTATTTATTGGAAAGTTAGAGGCTAACTTTTCAAACTATTAACATTCTAATAGAAAGTTAATATGAAAATTGTTTTATGATTTTATGAACGAATGAAGTTATCTATAAAACCTTTATAAATGTGAATTGTAACAAACTAGTCCAAAATAATATAAAAGCCACTACTTATATCAACTAACAAATGTGTTTCATGATCTTATATCTAAGCTGGATTTTCATTCTCTAATATTCCCTCTCAACTGAAGTTTGAGGATGAGGATTATGAATATCCAACTTGAACATAAGATCATGAAACACGTTTGTTCCTAATGACTTTATTAAAATGTTAGCTTGTTGTTGCTTTGTTAGTGTAAGACCCCAATTTTGACCTTAAGATCCCTCATGCAATCTCATCATATGCATTAGCATTGGGATCATACCTTGGCATTCTCATTACCCCTCTTTCATTGGGTTTGTTTTAGGAGTGATCACCAAGCACCATGTGATTGTATCATACTTGTATATTATCATTTTTTTACTAACCAAAATACCAAAAATATGTTTTTGCATTTGCCTAACTCTTTTGTAGGTAGGGCATGATCACCATTGATTTATCAAGTTCACATTTGGGGTTTAAGACCCTCATGGCTAAGAACACAAACCAAGGAAGGATCTACAATGTCTCTAATAATAATATATGAGTCCCAATGATCTTTACATGTTATTTTGATCAAGATTTCTTCAAGAGTTTGGAGTTGGTTTGCCTTGAAAACCCTAGTTTGACTGGGTATCTTGAGTAACTTCTTCAACAAGCTTCTTCACCAATTGATCAAATTTCTCAAGGGACACTTCAAAATTCATAATCTTATGCATATATGATCTACCATGAGCCTAAAAAGTCAAGAGAATTGCATGTTAGCAAGTTGGTTGATGGTGGTTGGCCAGATGAATTCATCTGATAAAAAATGGGTCTCCCTATACCCTATCTCCTACAATTTTCATCATATGAAAATAAGGTCTAAATGAAATTACAAACAACTTTCATGTTGAGGTCTAGAGCTAATTTTGCTTGGAAAGTCATTTTCTATGTTGAAACATTATAGGTCATTTTGTCTAAACCCTAATTTGAAAGTCAACTTCCCAAGGTCATAACTTGCTCAATTTTTATGATATGAAAGATTTCCAAGTTGCAAAATAAATTAAAGATGTCTACTTCAACTTTGATGTTTGGAGTGAGAGCTGAATCAACTTTTATGAACATGTGATATGAGGATACATTATAGGTCATTTTGGACAAATACTATTGAACAAGTGATTTTCCTCAACTTCAAAAATGCATAACTCACTCATTATAAATCCAAAGGATGTCAAATTGGTGACCATTTCGAAGGTATTTGAAAGGGCTACAACTTTGATGAAGACACGTTTCTCATTTGGAGCTCACATAAAAAGTTAAGCAAGGTGGAATAATGAAGTATATGGCTTGACCCTTAAAAAAAAATTCAACATGTTGAAATTTCCAAACTTCCACCTCAAAATTCACCATGATACAAGTTCCAAATAGAAAAGTGTTCAACATAAGACTTGTTGCTCTTGATGTAATCTTTCCAAAGAGTCCTAATTCATTCATTTTGGATAAGGTTTGATAAGGTTGCACATGGTGTTAATAGGTTTACATCATTTGGCAAAATCAAATATTCAAATGATCATATAACCTTGCCTTGTTATTCAAGCTTGATTCAAACCTCAGCACAGTTGATTTTGGACCTAGTTGCATTGCTTCATGGGCCTGCACACGCTCATGCAAGCATGAACATGGCATTGCTAAAATTGGACAAAATTTCAAGTGTGCAAATAACATTCCATTTTGCTATAAATAGAGACCCTCTATGCTCATTTAAAATGATCCTTACGCACCAACTTTGCCTCCATGAAACCCTCACATTTGAAAGGAAAACCTGAGAATTTTCATTTGAAAATTGAGTTTGAATCTCACTGTTTGGAGATTCAAAAACTCCAGGATCCAAAGCTTTGTACCAATCCTAAGCCACTTCTGCAAGCTATTGGAGCAAGATCAAACACGAATTGAAGCAAGAGAGATCAAGTTCTGCATAACATTGAAGGTATTTTCCAGATTTTTTCTTCTCTTCGATTCTCACTTAATTCTCATCAAAAATTCTCTTGGATCCTTGGTTGTCTAAAGTCATACCAATGTAGGCAAGAAGATTGAGTTGCTTTGAGGTCAAATCGAAGCAACTCAGTTGACACACCTCAAAATTCAACTCCACATATCTCTCTATATATTTGGAGTTAGTTAAAGTTGAGGTGATATTCGTGATCTACGCAATTTTATCTTTCATATCATGTCCTCTTTTTTCATTTAAGTCATGGTGATGATTGAACCAGTCCAACCATGGTCATCAGAGAAAATGACCGGCCTTTGGCTCCGACAGTGATGTGGCACGGTTCAGAACCATTGATTTGGTTTAAAATGTTTTAATCATAAGCGTTGGTTTGGATGACCATTGTTGTGGCGCGCTGAATAAAGACAATCGTGGATTGCGCGTTTTAGACCACTTGATCTGCTACCTCAATTAATGAGGGAGATCAAGTGGTCCACATTTTTTTGATTTTTTGATTTTAGTTTTTATTCCTTTGATTTTCATTAATTCATATTAATTTTAATATTGATCCAAAAAATATGAGAGTTTCACCAAAAAATTTTAAATAAAATCCTCTTTCATATTTTGATTTAAAATCATTTTTTGGATTGTTATTAATATTTTTCATGATTTAATTTATTTTTTGAATACTTTTAATTGTTTAAAAATACTTTTATGTTTCCAAAAATTCTGAATTTTTTTCTCCAAGGTCCTTTGACCTTGTTTGACCTATGATAAATCTCATGGCTATTTCTTTGGTGTTTTGATGAGGTTTTAGGAAATTGACCAACCATATTTAATTTAATGTATTATTTTTAGTATTTTTAATTGAATAAATGTCAAATAAATTGTGTAGAGCCATTTTGATTGACTTTGGAAGTTTGACTTGTGTTGTTAGGCCTTGGTCAAGGTTGATTTGACTTTGTTAAGTTAAGATCAATGGGTTTAGGGGATTGATGGAATGTACATTCCATCTCCCAAAATGAATGAATGATCTAAATTTGGTAAAAGTCCTCCTTTGTCCAATTTGAGTTTGATCCATTTCCCCTCCCTCTTCATCTCATTCCTCTTCTTTATGCATTCATGTCATGGACCTATAATATCTCAATATCCTAAGGCTAGTTGATTGCAAAATCAAGATAAGTATGAATGAGATTAGGCCCCCACTTTTGCATATTCTTTTTGTGTGTGGTATGTTTCATGAGCATAATCCATTATATTATGTCTCTAACATGCATTAACACCAAAATTCTATTGCCCAACCTCAAATAGTTGTGACTTCTACTTAACTCCAATTACGATTGCTTAACATAACGTTAAATTTTTGACACAAAAGGCATAACATTCTAGTTAGTGAGATTATAAGTCTCCCCTCTTTCCTAGTATTGTATGGAAACTTGGCCTTTTTTCCTTCCTTTGGAAGATGTCTTGGTTCAAGGATCCATGCTTGTGATAAGTGGGTTGAGTGTTCTCCAAAGAATGACTTAAAAAAGCAAAAGCAATACTAACTTCTAACTCATTAACAACTAACATTTGATTTCAAGTCATTTACTTTTAATGCACTTTATTTTAAAGCCTTATTCATTTGTCATTATTCATACCATTCTAATTGTTTATGTTAATGTCATTTTCACTTTGTCCATTTGGACCATATTTTGTGACATATTTTGTTTGTGTTTGTTTATATGGTCTTTGACTACTAATGTACATAATAAGAACAAAAACTCTAAAACACTTCTTGTGTGGACTGTTGGTTTGATATGAGACAATTGGACTTAGAATTTAGGCAACACTCCATATGCAAAGGACTTGGACAATGCCAACTTTCATGTAACCAAGTGCTTCTAGTTTGAAACTTCATCTGATACATCATTGGAGATCCATTTGAGTTCATCTGCAACATGATCATTGTGAAGCTGTTACTTTGAACCCGTGACTTAGGCATTGTGAAATTCATCTGCTACTTGGGAAAATTTGAAGAAGATCATGGAGTTGCTAAGCTTGGACGTGGCTTTCTTTATTTAATGCCTTTCTCTTCAAGTTGATATTTTGTGTATTGTTTGTTGCTTGATTCTAATGTCCAAGGGAATTTGGGTTTCTATATGACATTCTTGTCTATTGGATTGCAATCCATTGGTCAGATCTTTTCAACTCTTAACTTTTAAATTTATGCTTAGGATTAGTCCCTTCATCTCTTCCCCATTTATTTAATTTCAAAATCTCTTCCTCCTTTTTTTAAAAAATATCTTTGCTTGTGCTTGTTTTCTAAACTTAGACCATATTGCAAACTAGAAACTTTGGCCTTATGCCATTGCCTTTTCAAGCTTCTTTTCTCAATCAAACTTGTAAATATACTTAACTATACTTGACTTAAAATTTTCAAAATCCAAAAAGAATTAACCCATTCAAACCATTTTAGGCCTTTGTGCCTTTCAAACCTAATTTTTGTTAAAAGCAATACAACCACTTTGAAATTTATACCACGAACTACGAGGTTTTGATCCCTCATTTTTATGTTGGTACGTAGGCACAAGTCCGAAGGTCTTGTCAAACACAAAAAATATAACTAATGAATTCTTTTCTCATCCCCCATTCTATTTGCTTGCAAATATCATTTGTACAAAAACACATATGCACACAAGAAAGGGCTCCCTAGGACACTTTGGGTGTTAACACCTTCCCTTTGTGTAACCAACCCCCTTACCTGTAATCTCTGGCATTTTATTAGTTTTGATTTGAAACTTCTTATTTATGGGTTTTGTTCGTACTTTTCCCTTTTCCCTTGAAAACAATAAAAGCACGATGGCGACTCTTGTTATTTGATGTCTAGCTTATCTATAGCTTGATGATCATGAATTTACCGCTACAGAAATTAAGTGGCAATTCTGTTGGGGAGTAGTCTCCAGTGGGTTTAGCCTACTTTTTTGTGTGCATATAATTGTATATTTGATTTATGTATATATTTGTTTGTGTGATATAGTATGCTTGTTGTGCTTGGTGATCTCTGAGTGGTGAGATAAGTTCTAACCCGAACTTGAGTGCAATTAAGATATGAGGATAGTATAGTCATGTTCGACTTGTATGGAGTAGTCCTTAACAAGTTGGCTTGAGATCCATCTGCTCAGTGGAGACCCATTTTTGATTTGGAAATGTCACACAAGTATTTGTGGTTAGGCATTACTATTTCTGATTTGGAGTCCGAGAAGCTGAGGACCGTAGAACATTTAACCCCTATTGGCCTATTTAGGACGTAGTGCGGAGACTGTCCAAGTGTAGACTTGATCACAGTTGTTACGTGATACTACACTCAGACGAGTTTCTCTTAAGAATATTATGGGTTGATGAGTCAATCATCCTAACCTGTAATATCCGATAGATGGAATTAATACTTTAGGAACTTTTTAGAACATGATCTACAGGTTTTTATCCTTAGTTCACTCCTTTGGGATGGTTCTGACCCAGACTTCATGCTCGTGACTCACAACAAACCCTTGATTCTTGGTTGATCCAATCAAGCCTTGTTAAGATCAATGGAACTTGGGTGTTGATAAGGTGTAAACCATAATCCACCAAAATGGATGATTGATCTTGACAATGACTTGATTCATCCCTTGACATTTGTTTGTTTGCCTTGTGTGTAATCCCTTATTTGTGATTGTTGCATTCATGTGCATCATAACATTCATCACACGAAAATTTCAAGGAACTGAGGTATTATTTGCAAATATTTTTAGACCATGGATTATGGACGAAGGAACACTAAGAAGTACAGTTTCAGATGTCTCGACTTGAAAGAGTTAAGTAAGCTAGCATCTTTTGTATTAGATCCCTTGGGCTCCAAACAACGTTATAGAAAGCTTGTGTCCATCTTGTCTACTGATGTGTGATTCGACGCGAAAAACAACCGGCGGGGAAAATACAGAGCCGCCACCGACGCTATTCATCCTATGACGGAAAGGGAGCGCAAGACTAACCTAAGAAAGGGAAAGGAACGGTCTTACGACCATAGATTACAGGGTACGGGAGTCGGTTACGCAAGGGGAAGGTGTTAGCACCCCTCACGTCCGCCGTACTCGACGGGATCCACGCTCAAAAGATAGCTCAAAGGAAAGGAAAAGGGTTGCTAACAAACTGCTCAAAGAAACTGCACAAACTGGAACGATAAACAGGTGGGGGAGAGAAAGAAGACGGAGGAAATGGACTCGGCAGGATGTCGCATCCTGGGCCTACGTAGTTTGTCAAAAACAAACATCAGAGTCAATGTAGTTCGGGGAAAAGAGACATGCTCGCTAAGACATCGCGTCTTATACCTACGTATCTTCTCTATCCAGAGGAGAATCAGAGCACTTGTAGCTCAGCTAACGCACGCTGAAACAAGACACCAAAAAGGGACGCTGAGACGTCAAAAGAAACACCCAACAGGAAACAGAATGCCAATACATGGACTTACTTCCGACTCCCAACAATAACGAAAAGGAAACAGGATGCCAATACATGGACTTACACCCGACTCCTGACAATAACCAAACAAAAGGAAACAGAATGCCAATATATGGACTTACATCCGACTCCCAACCAAGTAACCAAATATCCAGAATAAACCCCCGATAGGTATAACCATTCACCACAAATGAACCCCAAAAGGTAAACCCCAATATGAACCCCCAAGTGATAACAATCATAAAAAATGAACCCCAAATGAACCCCAAGTGAATAACAATCGTCGCAAATGAACCCCGAAGATGAACCCCAAGTGAATAACAATCATCACGAATGAACCCCGAAGATGAACCCCAATATGAATAACAATCATCACAAATGAACCCCGAAGATGAACCCCAAGTGAATAACAATCATCACGAATGAACCCCGAAGATGAACCCCAATATGAATAACAATCGTCACAAATGAACCCCGAAGATGAACCCCAAGTGAATAACAATCACCACGAATGAACCCCGAAGATGAACCCCAATATGAATAACAATCGTCACAAATGAACCCCGAAGATGAACCCCAAGTCAATAACAATCACCATAAATGAACCCCGAATCATAACAAAAGAAATCTCCAAGGTATGAACATACCACACACACATGCTGAGCAAACGGGTACTCACACCAAAGACAAAGAAAAGGGTGAACACACACAAAACCAAGAAAAGGATGAACAAATAGAGACTCAACAAAAAAAGGGTTCCCGGAGAGATTGTCCTCAACCTCCTGCCTACGTATCTCATCTGGTATGAGAATCAGGGCGACGTAGTTCCCCTTACCAGGGGTAAAACACTCTCCTAACCAGAGACCGGGGAAGCAACAAACTAATAGGGAGACTGATACTCGAGCCTAATAGTTGTCATGCAATCAGATATCCCTAAATTGAGGTCCCTAACAAGAATTTGACTCAACCTGGACGCGAGTCAACTCAAGTCTAAACTCTGCATACGTTCAACTTCCTCAAAAGTTAATCGTACGACTCCTACAGAAATGGAGATGAAAAGAGGAAAGCAAATAACCACACCAACACAAGTGAACAAGCATCACACACTATATCCATACAAAAGGCTCAAACAATGGGTGGGCTTTAGTCAAGAGGGGTCATATCAACCTCGACAAACAAGCCAAACTGTAAGGGGTAATCTGTAGCTCTTAACCACTAACATTGAACGTCAGGGTGAAGCTGATCAAAATGGTAATGAGGATGAGACCTCATGCTCTTAACCCTGACCAGGGTGAGCTCATGACACAGAAAGCGTGGGGATCCAGAAAGTGGGATCCTTTTCCACTTGACAGACTCTGGACAAAAGATCTGGGGCACATGTTCAGAAGCATCAACACGTAGTGCGAGCATAAAGAACGACACACAGAATAACGAGGGATCGACTACTAATCCCTTTTATCCGTTATTTGCCTCTTCTCTTAGAGGTCTTATCAAATATAACACATGCCTCTTCTTGGAGGTCTTTGGGCACAATTTTAAACAAACACAAACAGAGCCTCTGAAGGAGGACTTGCCAGCAAAATGCCTGCCAAAAAGGTGACAGGACTTCAGACTACATGAAGTAAGAAGCTAACTACCTGAGTGGTGTGTCAACCATAATCCAATGCTCAAGCAAGAGCTAAAGCAAGCAAGCAACTAAGGTACCTGTACAAAGACTAAACAGTTAGTACTTCAGTTATACAACCAGAAGACAAGCAGTGAAACCCTCTAACAGTTACACAATTCAATGCATAAGTGCCTTTGCACTCAAATGAGCTCATGAGTTCACTACATCAATTAAAACCCTACAAAACAAACATAGGTTAGAACTCAATGCATTTTGTATATCCCAATCATCAATGATGAGTATCCAAACCTGAAACACAAGACAAAGTTAGTTTATGTACATCCAATCAACACAACAAAACACAACCAAACAATGGCATGAAATGAATTGAACCAAAATCACTCCAAGTAAGAAGTAGGGTCCTTCAAATGACCACCCAATAATCCATACTCCCATGATCCAAAATCAACCATAAACCCCTTGAAAACTCAAGTAGAACAAGCTTGCACTCAAACTTGCTCACACCTCCTCAAACACTTCTCAAAGCCTCCAAAAGATGTGAGAACCCCAAATAAACTCCAACCCATGATCACAAGCCCCAAACAGAACCATATGAACCCCTAAACTTCCATCACCAAGGCCAAAGACCCACCATACATCAAATACCATTCAATTGCTTCAAAGGCTCCAAAATAGGCCTAAATCACCTCAACAAGTCACCACAAGCCTCAAACCAATCCAAAGTTCAAAAACCAGTAGGATCATGCTTCTAAAATCATCTCTAATGAGTCACAAATCCAATTTGTAAGCCCATCAAGTCATCTCATACCAATAAGAACCTCCACTCCATCAATACCTCACAAGTCTCCTTGAAAATGCACTTGTGTTCCCAACCTTCAAATAAGTACCAAACGAAGTATGACTTGAATGAATGCACCAATCCAATGAATCAAGACTCACAAATCAGGGATCAAACCAATGCAAAAGAGGCAAAGGCTCACACCACAAAGAAAACCCCAAACCAAGTCAAAGAATGGACCAAAAGCAAACCCCAAAATTGGGTCAAAACCCTAGTACAAAGACAAGACTCAAAACCTAACCAAATGACCAATCCAGGACCCATCCTTTTGCACATTACACCTTTAAACACTTCCCCAAATATCCTCAAAAGGACCAGCATCAAATCAATAACCAAGTACCTCAACTTGCTTATGTAATGTGATGACCAAAAATATGCACAAAATGAACTTCCAACTTAGAAAATTCATATCAAATCAGAAATGCATGCAATGACTTTGGGATTTTTTGTATAAGTTGCTTATTCCATGAATGCTCAATATGCAAAAGATTAAGTCCATAATGATGCAAATGCTAGGTGAACAAAAATGCACCAATTCAATATCAAAAATGTGACACAAATTGTCACACTTTTCTCTATGTGTCAAAAATGATGATAACATGTGAGAAAAAATCCAAACCAGTGACCAATAATTCATGTCATGTATGAATGTCATGTATGCAAAAAAAGTGGAGCAAACGGTTCAAAATTGAGGATTTCACAATGCATTGAATGCAATAGGTCAAATTGGCACAACATTGATTCAAAAATTCCCACATAAAAATCCAGACATCCAAAATTCATGAATTCAGCATCATAAAAAAGTAGACATAAATACAAAACTATGAAAAAAAATTGGGACTCATTTGGGCACTTTTTGTATTTTTTATGATTTAAATAAAATGACCAAAATAATTGGAAAATGAAATAGAAAATGGAGGGAAACACAATATTTTAATTAATCCAGAAAAATCATGAACCATTGGATCTGGCGCGCTCCTAAGATCAACGCTCCACATTTAAATTCATGAAACGCAGCGTTTCATTAAACCAGCCAGCCTCCCCAGTCAGCAGTCCATGCATGCGTGGCTTCAGTCAAACCCCTCTCATCCAATCATTCTTCCACGCTAGGCTCCACATGGCACACACATCAGCTAAACCCTAAACACACACAGACGTCGGAGCTCTGCTCCGGTCGTCTTCTCCGATGAATACACGGTGGCTCTCACGGCGGCGCCACCATGAAATTTTCCAGAATTTCACCAGACCTACACCATTCCACTCGTTTTCCAACGTTGATTCCAAATATCCTATTGGTTTATCCTAATTCTCCCTAGGTTTTGCAAATCGAAGAGAGAAAGTTTCAAGATCCAAACTTTCAGTCAACACCACATCCTAAATTCTCACTCAATTTCAATTCTAAACATA
This sequence comes from Lathyrus oleraceus, assembly GCF_024323335.1. NCBI lineage: Eukaryota > Viridiplantae > Streptophyta > Magnoliopsida > Fabales > Fabaceae > Lathyrus > Lathyrus oleraceus. The sequence goes on from NC_066583.1 coordinate 224,750,705, forward strand.
TATTCGTGATCTACACATCACGATCTTCCATTCTATAACCTAAAATCAGCAAAAGGAGAGAGTGAAAATGAAGTCACCTTGGATTGGAGATCTCTGAAAACGCGTTCTCACAAGCTCAGCTGCTCCAGATCAATGCCTTTGAACTTCCTTTGAAGCTTTGTGCAAAAAGAAATGGCTGAAACCTCTTGAATATGCCTCAATTTCAAAATTCCATCATCATAATAATGCACTTGACCTGCTCGAATTCTTGATGAATTGCACCAAATGATGGATGATTCTTGATCAGTGAAGCATGAGGATCAAGAATATGCAATGAACTTTGAGAATTGTGTGGAGAAAATCCAAATTCGAAAAGAGAGATTTTTGAGAGAGTTCTTGAATTCTAGATCTGAAATGGTGGTTATGGCAGTTATGATTAGGGTTTCACTATTTATATTCCTTGCTAATAACACTACTAATCATTTTAGCCATGTACTAATCATGATTAGTGAGTTATTAAGAAAATTTCCAAAATGCAAAATGAGCTTCCATGGCCATAATACACGTGTTCAGCTCCATGCTAGGGCATTAATCCACTCAAGAACAACCAATGGTCATGATTTGAAGATTATTTTGCTTGCATCTTAAGCCAAGAATGAATGGTGAAGATTTGCTTCATTTTGTACATGTGTGAAATAATGTGAATTTTGACCATGATTCCTTTGCACAATTGAGTCAAATGATGTCATTTTGAGATGCCTTGAACATGATAAGCACTTTGCAAAAAGAATGAACCAATTTGAAGCATTATATCAAAAGTTATGCCATTTTGAATTTCCATGCACATTTTGTGATCAAATGACCATAACTCCTCAACCATCCATCATATGGACATGAATTAAGACTTTTTGGAAAGGGGAGACAAATATCTACAACTTCCATGTCCACCAAAAATCCATTTGAAACATCTTTGATATTGAAAAGTCAAGTTGAAAGTGGACCAAAAACTTGCCAAATATGGAAACTTTGAATTATAGGTCACTTTCCATTTTTAGTAACTTTTGCCATGACCTTTGAATCTTCAAGATGGATGTTTAGAATGATGAATGGACCCCATTTGAACATGATTGAGGTGTCTCAACTCATTTCCCCACCTCATAGCCCTCAGTTGACTGCATAGTTGACTCTTGGTCCTCAGATGACCTTGAGATGTCTTGATGATCTTGAACCTCTACCACTTGGTGAAATTGCTTCAAAATGAAACACTAGCTCATGTAAGCTCCTCATAATAATCATGTGATCCTCATCCCAAGAAAATACCTCATCTCTTTGAGAAACCCTGGTTGGAAGAAATGCATTGACTAGGGTTGACCATAGGTCACAACCCTAATCCAAAGGAACTTGAGGATAAACTCTGAAACCCTTGATGATGGTGATATATCCTTGCAGATAGGATGATGCTCAAAACCTTTGAAGAATCAAGAAACCCTAATTGAAGCCCATACCCTCAGATGGTTGATGATCAATTCATAGAGACCCTCAGGCTTGAATCACCTAACTTCCCCATCTTTTGAAAAGACTTTGGAGGATGACCTCCTTATTTTCATATGAGATGTAAAATGCAATGCCTAATGCCCTAAAACATGAAATGCAATGACCCAGGCTAGTCTCAAGAAGAGGAGGGCAAATTTTGAGGTGTTACAGCTGCCCCTATTCAATCCACTGTGAACCTGTCGATATGAACAGCCTCGGCTTTCAGATGATCAGGATGAAGAGTGGTTGAATACCAAGAACAAACGAACAATTTGCGCTCCACTGGAAATTTTCTTTTTGTTATTATTTTTTTGCTTTACTTGAACCCCAAAACTTCTTTGATTTTTTTCTTTTTTTTTCCGACCCCTACACAAATATTTTCTTTCGCACGGATGATCCCTGATCACCGCATTTGACCCCCGACAACTTCATGTCACTCTTGCTGCCAAACAATGAACCCCGCTCTCCATTTGAACCCTAGTCGCCTGACGATAACTCTCGATCGTCACTGTGAACCCCATTCTCCAGAAGACACCATGTGTCTCCTTTTCTCCATTTGAACCCCGTTCTCCATTCTCCCTTGCTAATTTCGTTAGCAATGTCAGAAATAACACCAACCACCACTCTGATGGCGACATACCAGAGGGTACACCTTCACAAAAGGAAGGTAACATGTGCATTTCTTCTCTTGAAGATACCCATAACGACTTCTGTTGGCCTCGCCAAAGTCTAAGGTGACACATGATTAGAAGACAATCCTGAGGATCTCATCCTGGATACAATCTTCAATTCCAATCTCCATCTCTAGTTGAACCCCGCTCTCCAGAAAATGCCCAACACTTCCTTTTCTCCATTTGAACCCCGATTTTCGCGCTGATCGCGTAACATTCTCCAATCTTCATTTCCATCTCCGCACGACGGAATCTCTTCCTCCAATACCGCGCTACTGGGGAATACTGTTGATTCAAAATCACGATGCCGAACTCCTCAGAGTAACATCTTCACCAATCAGCTAAACCAACTCTCAAACGGTAACCACGGCTTGAGACTAGCTTATGCTTGCAATGCCGATGCATGATTTTTACAGCGTAATGCTCCATAACCATGGAAATGCTACGCAATTAGTTATGCAATATGCTATGCTTCTCTAAATGATGAATGCATAAAAAGTATCCCCCTCAGGGGACTGCGTGAGCAACTCTGTTGAGGAACTCGATATCGCTCCAATCTCCAACCCTGCTTGGGATAACACTGATGCCGAGGAAAGAGTAACCCTCACTGGGGATGACCTCCACTGAACTCGATCTGCTTGGCGATTTCACTGGGGAAAAACTACCAACGCCCACCCCTGCCGGGGGAACAACAACCTTCAGGCCTGGCTGCTGAGGAAACACCGACCTCGAACCCGCTGGGGAGATACGAAATATTTGACACGGAACACCCGTCGACTCGTCGAACACTGGTATTCACCATCTAACCACAATGTCAACTTTCCACTTTTGAGAGCTCCCGGACTCATCCGGCCTTTTCTGATTCATCACCTTGTATTCTCGACTTCTCCCTACTTCAAGAAAATCGACCTCCTTAGATTTGTGCCAACTCTCCAGTCCTCAGACTTTGAAGAGTCTTCTTGATTAACCCTCTAGGATCGTCACAATTCTTTCGCCGTCTCTACACCATTCTTCAATTCCTCGTCCCTGATTGGACCTCAAAGGAATCTCTTGTCAAAAATAAACGCTTCGCACTACCACCTGCAAGTGAGTGAAAATAACCAACATCACCTGCAAAAGAGACCGTCAGATAAAACGTGCCCCAGGCGTGCCGAAATTTCAACACCCAGGTCACTCTACCTTCCGAATAAGATTTCAAGTTTCAATCCTCTAAACATGCATTAGAAGAGACCCCTTCATCAAAATGCAAAGATTCTCATCAAAATAAACGGATGTTTTTGCAATCAAAACGGTAATGAAAACAAAAACAAAATTATTTGACTGAATATGCATTTTATTGATTGAAAAAGGTGGCTCGTAACTGCAGTACACAGGAAGCAATCCCTGAAAAGAGGTAATTGCGCACAAAAGGAAAATCTATCCTAATGGCAATGTGAACCCGTGATCTCATCAAGTTCCGACCCGGTTACAACCCATATGTCCTCAAGACTCTTCGCGCTTTCCGCCTTCTGAAACAAGACGCTTCCGACCGATCTCCGCTTTCAGATTATCCATGTGTCATATCCAAAGTACAAACGACCATGCTGGACGCAGTTGTTCGTTTCACTCCCTCTTTTGCCTGGACCGCCCTTTCGGGTTTTCAGTCCACCGGGATACCCTTTTTTACCCAAACTGCCCTTGTGGGGTTTTCGGCCTGCCGGGTGTACAGTTTTTTTTCTTTTTATCCCTAATTTTTGCCCGAACCTTTTTCATTTTCATTTTTTTTTGGTTCGCTGGGATGCCCATTTTTGCCTGGACTATTTTATTCTTTCCGCCAACCTCTTTTCCTCAATCAGGCTCAACTCCTCATACCGAGTCCTTACCCATTCAGCCTCTTCCAATTTCACATCCATCAGAACTCTCAATGACGGAATCTGGACCTCAACTGGTAGCACAGCTTCCACCCCATACACAAGCGAGAAAGGCGTTGCCCCAGTAGATGTACGCACTGAGGTTCGATACCCATGCAATGCAAACGGCAACATCTCGTACCAATCCTTATAGGTCACGACCATCTTCTGCACAATCTTCTTAATATTCTTATTAGCCGCCTCGACCGTCCCATTCATCTTTGGACGATAAGGAGAAGAATTGTGATGCTCGATCTTGAACTCCTGGCACAGTTCCACCATCATCTTGTTGTTGAGATTAGAACCATTATCAGTGATGATTCTTTCGGGAACCCCATATCTGCAAATGATGTCTCTTTTCAGGAACCTGGCCACGACCTGTTTCGTCACGTTTGCATAAGACGCCGCTTCCACCCACTTGGTGAAGTAATCAATAACCACTAATATGAACCGGTGCCCATTCGAAGTCGTAGGCTCGATCTTTCCGATCATATCAATGCCCCACATAGCAAATGGCCACGGAGACGACATCAAACTCAACGGATTTGGAGGCACGTGCACCTTGTCAGCATAAATCTGGCATTTATGACATTTCCGCACGAAGTTGAAACACTGAGCCTCCATTGTCATCCAGTAATACCCAGCCCTTAGCAACTTTTTCACCATCGCATTCCCGCTGGCGTGGGTACCAAACGATCCCTCGTGCACCTCTTTCATCAATTGGCTTGCTTCTTTGTCATCGACACATTTGAGCAAGACCCAATCAAAATTCCTCTTGTACAAAGCCCCATCTTTATTTAGATAGAACGCCATGGCCAGTCTCCTCAGAGTCTTTCGGTCCTTCTTAGACGCTCCCTCGGGATACTCTTGGGTCTCCAGATAACGCTTGATGTCATAATACCACGGCTTTTCATCATCAGGCACTGTTTCGACAACAAACACATAAGCCGGTCTATCCAACCGTCCCACCTCAACACTAGGAACTTGATTCCACCACTGCACTTTAATCAAAGCGGCCAGAGTAGCCAAGGCATCTGCTAAAGGATTTTCTTCCCTCGGCACATGGTGTAATTCCACCTTGGTGAAGAACGTCAACAATCTCCTCGTATAATCCCGGTATGGAATTAAGTGGGATTGATGCGTAAGCCATTTCCCGTTAACCTGGTTCACAACCAAAGCCGAATCTCCATAAATAACAAGGTTCTTGATTCGCAAATCAATCACCTCTTCGACACCCAAGATACAAGCTTCGTATTCAGTCACATTGTTGGTGCATTCAAACGTTAGTCGGGCAGCGAAAGGAATGTGGGATCCCTTCGGCGTAACCAAAACAGCACCAACTCCGCTACCATTCACGTTAACGGCCCCATCAAACATCAGAATCGATTCGGACTCAGGGTCAGGCCCCTCCTCCGGGATAGGTTCCTCACAATCTTTCGATTTGAGAAACATTATGTCCTCATCGGGGAACTCAACTTTCATTGGTTGATAATCCTCAATGGGTTGCTGGGCAAGGTAATCAGACAATACACTCCCCTTTATTGCTTTTTAAGAAGTGTACTGGATATCGTATTCGGTCAAAATCATTTGCCACCTCGTAACCCGTCCGTATGCTGGCTTCTCAAATATATACTTGATCGGATCCATCTTGGAAATCAACAAAATGGTATGAACCAGCATATACTGTCTCAGCCGGCGAGCAGCCCATGCCAAAGCGCAGCAAGTTTTCTCGAGCAGTGAATATCTTGTTTCACAGTCGGTAAACTTTTTGCTAAGGTAATAAATTGCATGCTCTTTTCGACCAGACTCGTCATGCTGCCCCAGTACACACCCCATAGACCCCTCAAGGACTGTCAAGTACAGGATTAACGGTCGCCCCTCCACAGGAGGCATCAGAATCAGAGGCTCCTGCAAATATTCTTTTATTTTTTCAAATGCCGCTTGGCAATCATCATTCCACCTGACCGTTTGATCTTTTCTCAACAACTTGAATATGGGTTCACACGTGGCTGTTAGATGAGATATGAACCGTGAAATGTAGTTCAATCTACCTAAGAAACCATGAACCTCTTTTTCTGTCCTCGGTTCAGGCATTTCTTGTATTGCTTTTGCTTTAGCAGGATCAACCTCGATTCCTCTTTCACTTACAATAAACCCCAACAACTTGCCGGACCACACTCCAAAAGTGCACTTATTCGGATTCAACCTCAGTTTGAATTGTCTCAACCGGTCAAACAACTTGGCCAAGTCTACCAGATGCCCCTCTTCAGTTTGTGACTTTGCTATCATGTCATCAACATAGCATTCGATCTCATGATGAATCATATCATGAAACAAGGTCACCATAGCTCTTTGATACGTGGCACCGGCGTTCTTGAGACCGAATGGCATCACCTTATAACAAAAAGTGCCCCATGATGTGATGAACGTTGTCTTCTCCATATCATCTGGCGACATTTTAATTTGATTATAGCCAGAAAAGTCATCCATGAAGGAAAACACCGAGAATTGAGCTGTATTATCTACCAACACATCGATGTGAGGTAACGGGAAATCGTCTTTCGGGATAGCTCTGTTCAAATCCCGGTAGTCCACACATATCCTCACCTTTCCATCCTTCTTCGGTACCGGCACAATGTTCGCGACCCAAGGCGGATAATTAGTGACAGCTAGGAAACCAGCATCCAACTGCTTTTGTACCTCCTCTTTGATCTTCATGGCCATCTCGGGTCGAGTTCTGCGCAACTTCTGCTTTACTGGAGGACACTCTTCTCTCAATGGCAACCTGTGTACAACAATATTGGTATCCAACCCTGGCATATCTTGATAAGACCAGGCAAAAATATCAACATACTCTTTCAACAGTGCTACCATTCTGCTCTTGACATTCATCTCCAAAGCGGCCCCAATTTTTACTTCCTTTCTGACCTCCTCGGTACCCAGATTAACAATCTCAACTCGCTCCTCGTGCGGTTGAATCACCTTCTCCTCTTGTTTCAACAACCTGGCTAACTCTTCCGACAGTTCACAATCTTCTTCGCCTTCTTCTTCGGCATGATAGATCGGGTTGTCGAAGTCATATAGGGGTGTAACAGAATTGTCATCAATGAGATCCGGAAAATGATCGCATCTGCATGAATGTTGATTCATGCATTGCTTCAGAGTCGGAACGAGACAAATTAAAAGGAAGGAAAATGAAAATAACATTGCCATTTTTATTGTGTTATTTTTTAAACTGCAAAAATGAATGAAAAACAGAGAACACCGCTTTTAATGCGAAAAACATCCATTTATTAATGATGCAAATAATGCACAATGAAACACATGAGGTGGCCCTTACAACGGACCATTACGTTTCGGGCAAAACGTATGGCTTTCATGCAAACAGGATTAACAAACAGAAATATTACTCTTCACACAGAGTGACAGTGATGATCTTTTCGGCTTTCCAGTTCTGGATCTCCATGAAGGAGAATTGCGACCCAAAGCGCAGCGGAAATTAAAATTCTCCTTTAGAGATCCTTACGAATGGTCATGATCAGTGATAGAATATTTACCTCTTGTGACGGTTGAAACCTTTGGTGCAGATCTCTTGTGTCGATCAAAACCCTTTTGATGCAGATCCACTACGCGATCACGAACGTTGAACGATGACAACGTCTCTACTCAGTCCACACGAACGGGTTCCTTCAATCTCAGTGCTAGCTGGTACGAATGAAGGCTTTGAGTGAGAGAGAGAGAGTGAGAAAGAAAACGAAAATAATGCAACCGCAAATTTTTGCTTCTGCACAAGGGTTCTATTTATAGAACCACTTGTGTGGGCTTCAAGCTAAAAGCCCACTTAAGTGTATTTTGGCCCATATCTTATAATATGCCCAAAATCACTCAAGCCCATGGTACCTTACCATATTTCGTATTCTACTCAAGTACACCGTACCTTACGATGTTCCATAACTCATTTAAGGGCACCGTACCTTACGGTATTCCTTAGTTATCCTATCTCTCATCAATCCGTCCTTTGTGTGTGACCCTGTAGGTTTTCGCGGCGTTGGCAATCATGTATTTAACATAATAAACAGTGAGCGGTATCTAGCAATACATCACTGCTACCCAAGACACGAAAATGTCATGTGATCTGACAAAACCTTCTGTGATAATACTTATGTGTATAATTACCCTTTTGCCCTTATGTCTATATTGAACACAAGGTATAGACCGTGTCATCCTTGTCTAGTTCAATATTGGGCCCATAGACATTTATCCTGTTACGCAGGATGGGCAAATTCCATCTAGGACACTCATGTCCCTCAGCATGCTTTGTGGAGTACCCATTAACTGTCTTTATGGTTATCCAGTTACGGACAACGTTGGATCAGCAATAAAGCACTCGACTCTACATCTAGGATCCATAGTGGTTTCAGGTCGAAGAGTGGAATACACTATTATCACCATGAGAATAACTTATGACACCTTGCATAACTTTCTATATAGTATCCTCATAGTGGGTCAATCCGGTATAAATATTACTCCTAATATTCATACCTATGTTTAAGACTTGATAACTCTTTATCCATGATCCATGAGATGTGATCATCAGTCTACAAACATAATAGTCTTAATGCTTTAATGTTATCCCACTTCACACTAAAGCTCGACTACGGATACTTTAAGAATAATGTCCTTATGTTTAATGTGACCTCATGATTAAGTCATACTTGATACATTAAACAGACTAACTATTCTAGGGACTTTATTAAACAAACGTAATAAAGAAAAAGCCTTTTATTATTAATAAATAATTCGATACAAGTACCAAAAGTATTGGCCTCTAGGGCTTACACCAACACTCCATTCCTGGTACGCACGGTTTTATCCATGAGTCGAGCTTGCAGTCACTGTCAGTCTCTTCACCCACATCACAGATACGGTCTGGATCTAGCATTCCAGCACTGGTGAATGTGAACGGTTGGCGGCGACCTTTATTCTGTCCAGACGAGCCTTGGCCTGACTGATAACCAATCCCAAACTTATCCTCCTTCACCGCAATATCTATCATTCTTCCCCAACCTGGGGCCTTTCCACTTTTCACCACCTCCACAGCCTATTTATAAGAAGCAATGGACAACTTCTTCTCTCTTTCGGCGAAAATGGCATTCTCCACCTTGACGGTTTCAAACGCATGGCTTGGTGTTTCGAATATTTCACCGTCCATTTCCACATACTTAAATGATGACAACTGGCTGACAAAAATATCCTCCTCACCGCAAACTGTCACAACTCGCCCGTCCAAGATATACTTTAACTTCTGATGTAAAGTCGATGTTACTGCCCCAGCAGCATGTATCTATGGACGACCCAACAAACAGCTGTACGTCGGCTGAATGTCCATGACACAAAACACAGATTTGAACACCTCAGAACCAATCTTTACGGGTAGCTCAACTTCACCGAACACATCCCTTTTAGAGCCATCAAATGCTCTAACCACCAGATCAGTAGGCCTCAAAATCAATCCCTCGCAGTCCAATTTAGCCAAAGCCTTCTTAGGCAACACATTGAGTGACGAGCCCGTATCAACCAAAACATGCGAAAGCACAGCTCCTTTACACTCCATCGAAATGTGTAGTGCCTTATTGTGATTGCGCCCGTCCATAGTAAGATCGAGATCAGTGAAACCCAACCCATGGCTGGCATTAACACTCGATACCACTGTCTCTAATTGATTGATTGTAATCTCCTGCGGGATGTAGGCCCTCTTCAAGATCTTCAGCAAAGCATCCCTATGACCTTCTGAACTTAACAGCAGAGATAAGATTGAAATTTTGGACGGAGTCTGCTGCAAATGATCAACAAGTTTGTACTCAGACTTCTTAATAATTCTAAAAAACTCCTCGGCTTCAACATCATACTCACTTTCCGGCTCAACAGGCGCTTGTGCCGTTCTAGGAGTATCCTCACTCACCACCTGCTTTCCTTTTGCCCTGGCTAAAGCCTCGGCCTTATCCCTCTGTTCTCTTTCCACATCATCACCTCTCAACGTGTTAGGTGCAAACAACCTCCCGCTGCGAGTGAAACCACTAAGCCCGACATTGTCCACCTTTGAAACGGTGGTATCAACTGCAGCCTGATCTTCCTTCTTTTTCCCATTGCAATACACATCACCACCGTAGTCCCACGGCACAACACCATCACTTTCATACGGAATAGGTCCAGGTACCGTGATGGTAATTGGAACCGCATCTGCCGACACTGACAAGTGGGTAAGATCGAAATAAATGGTTATCGTTGAAATGTCCTCATTCTCCAAGGCAACTGTCTCGAATCGGAGACTTCCCTCATCTATCATTTTCTGAACCGTCTCCCTCAACATTACACACCCATTTGCAGTCACTGTACAAGCAACACAAAAATCATCACAACCAGGAAAAACTCCATTCTTTAACAAATGACTCTTTACCACCGACATTGGGGTCCTCAACTGATCCATATCCGTCACCCAGATTTTACTTTTATCCTCAGAAATTACATTCACCGTCATCTGACCATGCATCGGCTTGGGATTAGCATTAACATTCGGCGATGGTGCAAAATTGATGGCTTTGGAATCCACCAAGTCTTGAATAACATGCTTAAAGGCTTCACCACTCTCAATATTGTGCCCGGGAGCACCAGAATGGAACTCACACTTGGAGTTCTCATCATAACTTGAAGGTCTCTGATCTGGTCTTAACGGAGCTAACGTCCTCAACTACATTAACCCGAGATCCCTCAACTTCTTCAACAGAAAGGCGTATGTCATGGGTGGCCTATCAAACTGGCGATCTGCCATCCTTCCCCTAACTTGGTACCCAACCCTTTGTGTTCTCTGCTGAGGTGGCTGCTGTTGTTGTTGTGCGGGTTGATTACCAGCAGGAATTGTTACTGCGGCAGTATGCTGGTAGTAATGATCCCTACCGTGTCCTCTTTGGACATACACAACACTTGAGTCACCCTCTTTCTTGCGCTGACCATTTCCGAAGGGCTTCTTCAATCCAGATGACGGAGCATTTCCTTGTATCTTTCCCATTTTCAACCAGCTTTCAATCCTCTCACCAGCCACTACTATATCTGCAAAACCAGTAACTGGACATCCCACTATCCTCTCAGCAAAAGTCCCCTGAAGAGTACCCATGAAAAAATCTGACATCTCCCGATCCACTAATGGGGGTTGAACCCTGGCAGCCAACTCTCTCCACCTTTGTGCATACTCTTTAAACCCCTCGTTCGGCTTTTGAGACATACCCTGCAACTGGGTACGACTTGGTGCCATGTCAGCGTTAAATTGGTATTGTTTGAAGAAAGCATCCCCCAAATCCTGCCAGCTCTTTATATCTAACGATCTCAGCTTGGTGTACCACTCAAGAGACCCGCCAGATAAGCTATCCTGGAAAAAGTACATCCAGAGCTTCTGATCCATGGTGTAGGCAGATATCTTTCGAACAAAGGCCTGAAGATGCGCTTCCGGGCAAGAACTTCCATTGTACTTATCAAACGTGGGCACCTTGAACTTCAGTGGGATCACAATCCCCTCAACCAGCCCCATATTTGTCATGTTAATGGTCCCAGGAGTGGTATGGCTTTCCAGAGCCCTGATCTTTTCTACTAGTACCTGAATCTCTTTGTTCGGCGGTGAGAACTGATCCTCCTCTTTATCCTCCATAGTCCCAAAGAAATGAGGCTTTATAATGTTGCCAACATGACTCGGGCCATTGCCTGCAGCAAAACCAAGACCACCACCATTGTTGATGACTACACCACCATTAGTTGCCTTCTTTCTGGGATCGCCACCACCTCTAGAACCACCAGGACCGTTGTTGGAGTTACCCTCTTGACTATTACCATTATTGCCGATCGAAGCCAGCTCAAGCTTCTCCACCTTCTCGACGAGTGCTTTCTGTCCTAGGGCGAACCCTTGCATGGCGTTGATCAACTCACTCATCTTCTCTTTCAGCTCGAGAATGTCAGCATTGGATGAATCCATCAGTCTGGGTTTGTTGCGTCTGGTAAAGTATCTGTGCGGACGAGCTACGTGCCGAGGGATGACTCTGCGTGCGTGAGCAATGATTCCTGGAACAATCAAACACGTTAGAAACCGACACCTGCAAAATAGAAGACAAGTTATTATGATTCATGCATGAATGCAATGTCTATCCGTATGAGGAACATTCTGTCCTTCGATCCTGGCTTCATCGAGACGGATAATAATTTGACAGCAACATTCTGACATCAATCATCTGGCTTTGTCGTACGGAACAGAAAGTTATGCTTTTAGCAAAGATATCACCCGACCATGTGTGTGTTAAGTGCACGGAAAAGCAAATAAAGCTTTGAGATCAATCACTGAACAATAATAACCACTGTATAGCAAAAGTGTGCAACACATGCGAGAGTCATATATCATATGATACAAATCAACATTACAATCCTCCAGAATCGGAAAGAAATACGAGCAAGTGAATTCCGTCAACATGCCTGACGGTAATCCAACACATGATAACAACTGCAATAAAATCTAATCTGAAGAAGGCCCCACAGAAGGCTCTGCATCCTCAACCATCCCGGTAAACTTCATAGTGAACCTGAGCTCAGTGTTCTCCTGCTGAAGTCTTCCCACCTCTTTCTGAAGAATCTTCATCTGACGAAAATAATGGTCCCTCTCAGCAAGATAGTGATCTCTCTCGGCCATAATCTTCGCTTTCTCTTCTTCCTTAACCCTCAGCTTCGCTTCCCACTCTGTGGTAAGGGCTTTGGCTCTAGCTTCCCTCTGAGTCTTCACAAGGATTTTTCTCTTCTTTTCATCTTCAATGACCTTCAAAGCTCTAGCCGACTGCTCTTTGGTAAGGTCGTGCTCCTTCGTAGATGACTCTAAAGCTTGGCTGATCTTACAGTAATAGGCGATGTCTTTCTCAAAACGCTTCACCTCCTGAGCATGTCTCTTAGCCTGGTCTTCTGCTTTCCTCTTGACTTCCTGATTAGCCAATTGAATTCCAGCAACACTCCATTCTAACTCAGTCTTCTCTGCTTACAGTTGATCTCTTGCCCTCCTCATCTCGAGAAATTCTTCCATACTGACAAAAGAGCGTGGCTCCTTAATCAACGGATACCAAAGATCACCCACAGGAAACGGCAGACGAGTGAGCTCAACTCTCTTTCTGAGCCAATCATCAAATGGAGGAAAAGACCTGTTATTAGCTCTACCAAAAGGAATCTTGCCTTTCCTTTGAATGTTGTGCCATGCATCAGACACTTGCTCCAACAACGATTGATTACCCTCAACCGGGAAGTAGAAGGACTCCTGAATCTCACGCTCGAGGGGAGGAACCTCCATAGCAAATCCCATTTGTCTCTTAAGAAGCGTCGGGTTATAATTAATACACCCTTGAACTCCTATAAGAGGCGCATTGGGAAAACTCCCGCAGCTGTAAATAAAATCTCGTCCAACCACATCAATGTGAGTCCAAGCTATGTCCTTGGCTCGCAAACCCATCAACTTGGTTGCCCAATTTACAGTATGGTCAAGAAAGACAAAGGCACCCTTGGAAGGCAAATATCCCATGAACCACTCATATAACAATTGAGCACAATATCTAACCAATCCTCCACGCCGCTTCTCGTTCCGATTATGGACCGAATAATAAACATCCCCAATCAAGGTAGGAATGGGATTCTTCTGAGCAAACACCCGGATGGCATTAATATCCACAAAATTCTTCTGATTAGGGAACAGAATAATCCCATAAATGCTCACGGCAAGCAAAGCACAAATAGTCTTCCAATCACCCAAAACAACATGTTCCTTGGCCTTGACCTCCAAGAAACTCAAATGAAAACCGGGCAACTTTCCTTTCTCCTTCAAACCTTCTTAATCACTTCCGGGCTCAAATAAAGAGCACGAGAAATCTCAACAATGTCAGGTTCTTCCTTAGTAACATAAAAAGGAATCTGGTTTCTGACCTGAATGCCCAAAATACCGGCATAATTCTCCATCAAAGGTCCCAACAAATAGTCTGGGAAGACAAAACATCTCAAACCCGGATCATAAAACTGGAGAAGAGTGTGGAGGGCACTCCTATCCCCATCTGTGAGCCTGAAAACCATCTTCGTAATACTGCCATAAGCCTCACGGAACAATCCCACATGGCCAGGTGTAATCAATGCTATCATACCCTTCAGCACGCTAATCTCTGGATCAAAAAAACTGTAGACAACGTCATCTTTTAAGTTGGTCCTCATACCTGGAACAAAGATGTCTCTCAACCAGGATCTCAATCAAGAATGTACCTTGCATATGGATAAACATGAGTTAGATGCGGATAAATGTAAAATGGGAATGATGCAGATGCATGAATGCAATGCATAGTGCCATCCTCCAAGACATCTGAACATCAATTGTACTGGGTTCCAATCTCAGAACTGATCACAACCATCCAAGGGACTAAGTAACCACAAATCAGACTCGGGGGTTCCGAAATATACGGAATCGGAGGATACATCACCATCATCACAGGAAAGTCACTGAACAGATAGCAACAAGATCATCTGAACAAGTAACCCCAAATCCAACCCAGGGAATCCGAAATAAACGGAACCCGCCAATAAATACCACGGACAGAACTCCGGTGTGTCAGAAATAAATATCCATAAATCCAACTTATAAATAGAAACCCAGATCACGAACCGAACCAAAGTCACCATCAAAGAGTCACCAACAAAACCTGTACCTGTAGGAACCAAACCCCTCCCCTCACAGGTGAATTCTAATAAGGTCATCCTAAGGCGGATAATCGGTCTCGACAATCGGACGAGATACTCAACGGGTTTTCCCTTTCGGGTGTGCCGTGCAGCTCTCATAAGATCATCTAAACCAAAGATCCGGGAAAGAACGGTCACCGAAGTCAACAACTCAAAAGAGATATCCCAACCATAGTGGAAACTCCACCAGGAAGAGCTCTCTCAAAAGAACCTCGTCCGGCTGTGGTATGTCATATCGCAACAACATGTTGATCCAACATGTGAGGAAACATGAGACCACGCTAATCCTAGGTGTATACTCGGGCTTGGGTTTTAGCCCCACTCAGAACACCCACCCCTAAATCAAAGGAACCACACCTGTCCAGAATCCAACACAGTGATAACATGATGCATGCAAACATATATGCAAATATATATACAATCACAGTATAATAATCACGAATGCAATAAATAAAGCAGTAAAAGCAACCCAACTACCCCAAAAACTACGCTAGAGAACGCTAGGATTGACTTGCTTAGGGAAGGTGGACCAGCAAGAGGTCAACTTCATTCCCCAGCAGAGTCGCCAGTTGATTCGACGCGAAAAACAACCGGCGGGGAAAATACAGAGCCGCCACCGACGCTATTCATCCTATGACGGAAAGGGAGCGCATGACTAACCTAAGAAAGGGAAAGGAACGGTCTTACGACTAGAGATTACAAGGTACAGGAGTCAGTTACGCAAGGGGAAGGTGTTAGCACCCCTCACGTCCGCCGTACTCGACGGGATCCACGCTCAAAAGATAGCTCAAAGGAAAGGAAAAGGGTTGCTAACAAACTGCTCAAAGAAACTGCACAAACTGGAACGATAAACAGGCGGGGGAGAGAAAGAAGACAGAGGAAATGGACTCGGCAGGATGTCGCATCCTGGGCCTACGTAGTTTGTCAGAAACAAACATCAGAGTCAACGTAGTTCGGGGAAAAGAGACATGCTCGCTAAGACATCGCGTCTTATGCCTACGTATCTTCTCTATCCAGAGGAGAATCAGAGCACTCGTAGCTTGGCTAACGCACGCTGAAACAAGACACCAAAAAGGGACGCTGAGACGTCAAAAGAAACACCCAACAGGAAACAGAATGCCAATACATGGACTTACTTCCGACTCCCAACAATAACGAAAAGGAAACAGGATGCCAATACATGGACTTACACCCGACTCCTGACAATAGCCAAACAAAAGGAAACAGAATGCCAATACATGGACTTACATCCGACTCCCAACCAAGTAACCAAATATCCAGAATAAACCCCCGATAGGTATAACCATTCACCACAAATGAACCCCAAAAGGTAAACCCCAATATGAACCCCCAAGTGATAACAATCATAAAAAATGAACCCCAAATGAACCCCAAGTGAATAACAATCGTCGCAAATGAACCCCGAAGATGAACCCTAAGTGAATAACAATCATCACGAATGAACCCCGAAGATGAACCCCAATATGAATAACAATCGTCACAAATGAACCCCGAAGATGAACCTCAAGTGAATAACAATCATCACGAATGAACCCCGAAGATGAACCCCAATATGAATAACAATCGTCACAAATAAACCCCGAAGATGAACCCCAAGTGAATAACAATCACCACGAATGAACCCCGAAGATGAACCCCAATATGAATAACAATCGTCACAAATGAACCCCGAAGATGAACCCCAAGTGAATAACAATCACCATAAATGAACCCCGAATCATAACAGAAGAAATCCCCAAGGTATGAACATACCACACACACATGTTGAGCAAACGGGTACTCACACCAAAGACAAAGAAAAGGGTGAACATACACAAAATCAAGAAAAGGATGAACAAACAGAGACTCAACAAAAAAAGGGTGCCCAGAGAGATTGTCCTCAACCTCCTGCCTACGTATCTCATCTGGTATGAGAATCAGGGCGACGTAGTTCCCTTTACCAGGGGTAAAACACTCTCCTAACCAGAGACCGGGGAAGCAACAAACTAATAGGGAGACTGATACTCGAGCCTAATAGTTGTCATGCAATCAAATATCCCTAAATTGAGGTCTCTAACAAGAATTTGACTCAACCTGGACGCAAGTCAACTCAAGTCTAAACTCTGCATACGTTCAACTTCCTCAGAAGTTAATCGTACGACTCCTACAGAAATGGAGATGAAAAGAGGAAAGCAAATAACCACACCAACACAAGTGAACAAGCATCACACACTATATCCATACAAAAGGCTCAAACAATGGGTGGGCTTTAGTCAAGAGGGGTCATATCAACCTCGCCAAACAAGCCAAACTGTAAGGGGTAATATGTAGCTCTTAACCACTAACATTGAACGTCAAGGTGAAGCTGATCAAAATGGTAATGAGGATGAGACCTCATGCTCTTAACCCTGGCCAGGGTGAGCTCATGACACAGAAAGCGTGGGGATCCAGAAAGTGGGATCCTTTTCCACTTGACAGACTCTGGACAAAAGATCTGGGGCACATGTTCAGAAGCATCAGCACGTAGTGCGAGCATAAAGAACGACACACAAAATAACGGGGGATCGACTACTAATCCCTTTTATCCGTCAATTGCCTCTTCTCTTGGAGGTCTTATCAAATATAACACATGCCTCTTCTTGGAGGTCTTTGGGCACAATTTTAAACAAACACAAACAGAGCCTCTGAAGGAGGACTTGCCAGCAAAATGCCTGCCAAAAACGTGACAGGACTTCAGACTACATGAAGTAAGAAGCTAACTACCTGGGTGGTGTATCAACCATAATCCAATGCTCAAGCAAGAGCTAAAGCAAGCAAGCAACTAAGGTACCTGTACAAAGACTAAACAATTAGTACTTCGGTTATACAACCAGAAGACAAGCAGTGAAACCCTCTAACAGTTACACAATTCAATGCATAAGTGCCTTTGCACTCAAATGAGCTCATGAGTTCACTACATCAATTAAAACCCTACAAAACAAACATAGGTTATAACTCAATGCATTTTGTATCTCCCAATCATCAATGATGAGTATCCAAACCTAAAACACAAGACAAAGTTAGTTTATGTACATCCAATCAACACAACAAAACACAACCAAACAATGGCATGAAATGAATTGAACCAAAATCACTCCAAGTCAGAAGTAGGGTCCTTCAAATGACCACCCAATAATCCATACTCCCATGATCCAAAATCAACCATAAACCCCTTGAAAACTCAAGTAGAACAAGCTTGCACTCAAACTTGCTCACACCTCCTCAAACACTTCTCAAAGCCTCCAAAAGATGTGAGAACCCCAAATAAACTCCAATCTATGATCACAAGCCCCAAACAGAACCATATGAACCCCTAAACTTCCATCACCAAGGCCAAAGACCCACCATACATCAAATACCATTCAATTGCTTCAAAGGCTCCAAAATAGGCCTAAATCACCTCAACAAGTCACCACAAGCCTCAAACCAATCCAAAGTTCAAAAACCAGTAGGATCATGCTTCTAAAATCATCTCTAATGAGTCAAAAATCCAATTTGTAAGCCCATCAAGTCATCTCATACCAATAAGAACCTCCACTCCATCAATACCTCACAAGTCTCCTTGAAAATGCACTTGTGTTCCCAACCTTCAAATAAGTACCAAATGAAGTATGACTTGAATGAATGCACCAATCCAATGACTCAAGACTCACAAATCAGGGATCAAACCAATGCAAAAGAGGCAAAGGCTCACACCACAAAGAAAACCCCAAACCAAGTCAAAGAATGGACCAAAAGCAAACCCCAAAATTGGGTCAAAACCCTAGTACAAAGACAAGACTCAAAACCTAACCAAATGACCAATCCAGGACCCATCCTTTTGCATATTACACCTTCAAACACTTCCCCAAATATCCTCAAAAGGACCAGCATCAAATCAATAACCAAGTACCTCAACTTGCTTATGTAATGTGATGACCAAAAATATGCACAAAATGAACTTCCAACTTAGAAAATTCATATCAAATCAGAAATGCATGCAATGACTTTGGGATTTTTTGTATAAGTTCCTTATGCCATGAATGCTCAATATGCAAAAGATTAAGTCCAGAATGATGCAAATGCTAAGTGAACAAAAATGCACCAATTCAATGTCAAAAATGTGACACAGATTGTCACACTTTTCTCTATGTGTCAAAAATGATGATAACATATGAGAAAAAAATCCAAACCAGTGACCAATAATTCATGTCATGTATGAATGTCATGTATGCAAAAAAAGTGGAGCAAACGGTTCAAAATTGAGGATTTCACAATGCATTGAATGCAATAGGTCAAATTGGCACAACATTGATTCAAAAATTCCCACATAAAAATCCAGACATCCAAAATTCATGAATTCAGCACCATAAACAAAAACTATGAAAAAAAATTGGGACTCATTTGGGCACTTTTTGTATTTTTTATGAATTAAACAAAATGACCAAAATAATTGGAAAATGAAATAGAAAATGGAGGGAAACACAATATTTGAATTAATCCAGAAAAATCATGAACCATTGGATCTGGCGCGCTCCTAAGATCAACGCTCCACATTTAAATTCACGAAACACAACATTTAATTAAACCAGTCAGCCTCCCCAATCAGCAGTCCATGCATGCGTGGCTTCAGTCAAACCCCTCTCATCCAATCATTCTTCCACGCTAGGCTCAACATGGCACACACATCAGCTAAACCCTAAACACACACAGACGCCGGAGCTCTGCTCCGGTCGTCTTCTCCGATGAATACACGGTGGCTCCCACGGCGGCGCCACCATGAAATTTTCCAGAATTTCACCAGACCTACACCATTCCACTCGTTTTCCAACGCTGATTCCAAATATCCTACTGGTTTATCCTAATTCTCCCTAGGTTTTGCAAATCGAAGAGAGAAAGTTTCCAGATCCAAACTTTCAGTCAACACCACATCCTAAATTCTCACTCAATTTCAATTCTAAACATATATTCGTGATCTACACATCACGATCTTCCATTCTATAACCTAAAATCAGCAAAAGGGGAGAGTGAAAATGAAGTCACCTTGGATTGGAGATCTCTGAAAACGCGTTCTCACAAGCTCAGCTGCTCCAGATCAATGCCTTTGAACTTCCTTTGAAGCTTTGTGCAAAAAGAAATGGCTGAAACCTCTTGAATATGCCTCAATTTCCAAATTCCATCATCATGATAATGCACTTGACCTGCTCGAATTCTTGATGAATTGCACCAAATGATGGATGATTCTTGATCAGTGAAGCATGAGGATCAAGAATATGCAATGATCTTTGAGAATTGTGTGGAGAAAATCCAAATTCGAAGAGAGAGATTTTTGAGAGAGTTCTTGAATTCTAGATCTGAAATGGTGGTTATGGCAGTTATGATTAGGGTTTCACTATTTATATTCCTTGCTAATAACACTACTAATCATTTTAGCCATGTACTAATCATGATTAGTGAGTTATTAAGCAAATTGCCAAAATGCAAAATGAGCTTCCATGGCCATAATACACATGTTCAGCTCCATGCTAGGGCATTAATCCACTCAAGAACAACCAATGGTCATGATTTGAAGATTATTTTGCTTGCATCTTAAGCCAAGAATGAATGGTGAAGATTTGCTTCATTTTGTACATGTGTGAAATAATGTGAATTTTGACCATGATTCCTTTGCACAATTGAGTCAAATGATGTCATTTTGAGATGCCTTGAACATGAGAAGCACTTTGCAAAAAGAATGAACCAATTTGAAGCATTATATCAAAAGTTATGCCATTTTGAATTTCCATGCACATTTTGTGATCAAATGACCATAACTCCTCAACCATCCATCATATGGACATGAATTAGGACTTTTTGGAAAGTGGAGACAAAGATCTACAACTTCCATGTCCACCAAAAATCCATTTGAAACATCTTTGATATTGAAACGTCAAGTTGAAAGTGGACAAAAAACTTGCCAAATATGGAAACTTTGAATTATAGGTCACTTTCCATTTTTAGTAACTTTTGCCATGACCTTTGAATCTTCAAGATGGATGTTTAGAATGATGAATGGACCCCATTTGAACATGATTGAGGTGTCTCAACTCATTTCCCCACCTCATAGCCCTTAGTTGACTGCACAGTTGACTCTTGGTCCTCAGATGACCTTGAGATGTCTTGATGATCTTGAACCTCTACCACTTGGTGAAATTGCTTCAAAATGAAACACTAGCTCATGTAAGCTCCTCATAATAATCATGTGATCCTCATCCCAAGAAAATACCTCATCTCTTTGAGAAACCCTGGTTGGAAGAAATGCATTGACTAGGGTTGACCAGAGGTCACAACCCTAATCCAAAGGAACTTGAGGATAAACTCTGAAACCCTTGATGATGGTGATATATCCTTGCAGATAGGATGATGCTCAAAACCTTTGAAGAATCAAGAAACCCTAATTGAAGCCCATACCTGTAACACCTCAAAATTTGCCCTCCTCTATTGGGACTAGCTTAACATATTGCATTGCATTTTTAGGGCATTAGGCATTGCATATTGCATATCATGTGGTTACATTGTGCAAATCATCCTCCTAAGTCTTGATCAAAAGATGAAGAGGTCAAGGTGCAAGCTAGGGTTTCATTGGACTGGATCACTAATCATCTAAGGGTGGTGGTTCAAATTAGGGTTTCATGATTCTCAAGGAGATTGATCTTCATCTTGGTGAAATGATACATCATCATCATCATGGTCTTGATATCATCACAGAGGTTCAAGTGCTTGATCAGATACCTTGAGATTAGGGTTTTGACCACTGGTCAACCCTAATCAGTTGTATTGGGCCAATCAGGGCTTGGCAAGGAGATGGGGTCTACAATGGATATGGGGATCATCATGTGATTACATTATGCTTATGGAGGCTAGGGTTTCACCCTTGAGCCATTTCATCAGAGAATTGAGGCTCAACTGGATCAGTGCATGGCCAAATTCATCTATCAGTTGAAAAAGTCAACTGTGGTCAACTGTGCTTGATTTTATGGATTTGGAGGTGGGAGAGAGTTGGATACACTTCATTCATGTTGAAACAAGTCTCATTTGACATTTCAAACCTCAAGAATGAAGAAAATAAAGTCAGACAGAAAATTGCCAAAAATAGAAAGTGACTTGTAATGGAAGTTTCCAAAAATGGAAAGTTTTTCACCACAAAATTACATGTCCAAAAAAGCTTCAAATGGATTTTTGTTCAACATGAAAGTTGTAGATCTTGCTCTCACCTTTCCAAAAAGTCCAAGAACTTGAATTTCTCATGTATGGTTGACAAGTTATGGTCCATTCATTTTCCAAAAATGCCTATAATCAAAGTGGTACAACTTTCACATGGAATGTCCAATTTGAGTGATCTTTTTTTGAGCAAATCCCATTTCACATGTACTTTCATGGTGTATGGTCCAAATTCATCAAAAATACTCATAGCAAAAAGTCAAATTTCAAGTGGATTTAAGTGCATTTTTGGTGTGAACATGTGATTTTGAGAAATACAAGGCCTATGGACATGAAACCAATTCCAACACACTCCAAATATCATTTAGAACTTGTGTGAACATTCATTTTACTGTTCCATTGGTTATTTGAAGAGGTCATTTTTGGACTTTCACTTAAATGCACATTAACACTAATCACATGGCTTTTGATAATTTGGATTAACAAGGTGATTAAGGAGTGAGTATAAGTTTCTAATCCTAACAGAATTTGCTAACAACATTGCACATTCCAAGAATTGCAACAAACTTTCCCTCCATTTTCTCTCAAACTCTCCAAAACTCCATCAACATTTTTTCAAGATTTCTTCACCAAATCTGCATCAATTTGCATGATTCTTCTTGATTCATCTTCCACAAGCCTTGATATACATCTGTTTTGGCAAATTCGTGGCAATAGCATCAAGATCATGGACTGTTGCAAGCTTGCACAACAATGGTGAATTGATGAATCTCATAACTGGTGCTGTTTCAAGCTAACCTAATCATTCCATTCAACTTCCTCGTCCTTAAGCATCATCTGTTTCACCTTCTTGGAGCCAAAAACAAGCTAATTCGCATCTGCCTTCATCACTAGGTCAGTTTTCGAAATTCTTCATTGCTCAAATTGTTAGGTGGTTTGTGTAGGTCTTTGAACGTAGATTAACATGATGTGTTTAGTTTGTGATTTGGTTAACTATTGAATGAGAAATCGTGAGTTGAATGTTTGTTGTCCAATCTTAAATTGCTCGATCCCGTCGCTGTGCTTAGAGTTAGGTTAAATCGTTTGCATATCATTAATCTATGTTGAGAGACGGTTCTTTTGGTATATGGATTGTAGCGTTTGGTTGAGTTATGTTCTTGACCAAATCTGGAAATTTCTGCTTGTTCTTGGTGAAGAACAAGTGAATAGTGCACGTTTGATCCATTATTTCGCTTGGCAATGTTTGAAAAGTGTTTGGCGCCACCATTGTCCAATCAGAGCGCTCCACTGCGTGTATTTGAAACGGCGCCGTTTTGGCCAATTTCATAAGTATTACAAAAATGCCATTCCTGATTTAATTTATTTATTATTTCATTTTCTTTTTCTTTCTTTATTTCATTTTGATGCTTGATCTTTAGAAATTCATAACTAACTCATTTTTTATCCAATTTTGGTGAGATTTTTTTCATAATACTCCTGATGATGTGTATAATTTAATCATGATTTTTGTAAATTTTTTGCATGTGTAGAAAATTAATTGGCTTAGGGATTGTTTGATGTGTCATATTTGAACATGTTTTGCCATATCCTTCATAAAATGATGATACTTTCAAAGAAATGAATGAAATATTTTGTGCTTGTTCTGGACACTTTGATGGTGATTTTCATGTAGAGTTTGTAATTTTTGGATACTTGGTGAAGGAGATATGATTTTTTGATTAGAGGTGTGACAATTTGTGTCACACCAAGCTAGGTCAACTTCATGATTTTATTTAAAATGCTTAGGGATGTTGAATTTAGCTGAACTTTTGCATGAATGAACATAAGTATGTCAAGATTACATGAGAATTTTTCTGGATTTGTTGATGGCATTTTCTAATTGATTGATAATTTTCTTCTCTATGTGGTCATTTGGTGACATTGTGTGACACATGTTGGCATTTCATTTGTGAAGTTCTCATAGTGTATTGGATGAAGATGAAATTCGATATGTGGATTGTAGACACATTGTAGGACTTTATGGTTTTGATCCCATTCATTTCTAATGTGTTATCACTGCTTTATGATTTATTGAAGTTGGTGCTTATTTGGATGCCTTGTGTTGGCTTGTTTGAACTTGTCTGAACTTCTTGATTTTCATTGACCTACTTCCTCTTGTCCAATTGTGATGAAATTTGATATGCTATTCATTGGATATGTCCTGTTTAGGTGTGAATTTTTGTGGAATTAATTGAATTGTTTTGATATGCTTTTGGTTGAGATAGTTCTGTTTGGACTTTTGAGGTTGCAAATTGCCTAGTTTGTGATATTTTGTGCATGAAATGATAATGGTGAATGATATGAGCATGGGACCAATTGCATTTGCTTTTGAATTAGTTGATTGTGATTTTGGATAATTTTCACTTGCTGTTTTGGATTTTTTATCTCCTTTGGACCCTAGGCTTGGCCTAGTGGTCTAGTTTCTCATGTTTGGTTTGGATTTTCAGGATGAAATGCACCATGCTTAAGGAGATTGCTTCAAGTTAATTGAGTTGACTTGTTTGATGTTGTCAACTAACATTGATTTTGTGTTGTAGGGTTTGATGCTTGAGTTTGAGCTCATGGCTTGCACTTGTGTGCATTAACTTGTGTTTGATTGTACAGATTAACATTTGCTGTTTACTGTTGGTTTGTCTGGTGTACTGATGATACTTAATTGATTTCAGGTACATTAGTTGCTCACAGTTCTTAGAGAACTTGTTTGCTGTTGCTTGGTTTTTTAAACCAATTGAGGTAGAATTCCTAACTCCATGTAGTCTGGAAGACCTGGCCTGTTACTTGGCCGGGCACCTGTCTGAAGTCCTCCTTAAGAGGCGATGTTTGTGTTTGTTTACATTTGTGCCAAGCAGGTAAAGTCCTTGATTAAGGCAATTGGCGGAACCCAAGGGATATGCAATCTATCCCCCGCTATTCTGTTGAGTCGTCCCTCTGCTCACACGGCCTGTGTTGACGCATTGGGACATTAACCCAAGATCTTGTACAGTGTACAGTTGTGTCAGAGTCTTTGAGCGTAGAAGGGTTCCTCCTTTCTGAACCCACGCTCCTTTGTCTGAAGCTCTCCCTGACCAGGGATAAGAGCTGTGAGGCACACCCCTCACTCACCTTTCATCTGCTTCACCTTAGCCCCTCAATGGCAAGGTTAAGAGCGAGCATTACCTTGTACAGATGACTTGTTTCGGCAGTCAAACCCTTTGTTTGAGCCCACTTCTGACTGGATATAGTGTGTGCTTTGTGAATATTTGTTTGCTCTGTTTTGCTTGTATGCTTGTATGCTTGCTTTCTTCCTGGATAGGATTAGCTTGCTGTTGCGCAAGTTAGGATAGAAACCATAACATAGGGCAATGATGCATGATAACACTAGGCTCGAGTACAGCTCCCTAGTAGTGTGTCTCCCTTTGTCTCTGGTTAGAATTTCTTTCCCTTTCAGGGGAACTACATCGCCCTGATCCTCGTTCCAGACGAGGTATGTAGGCAGGAGGTCGTGCGAGACCTCTCCGGGCACTTTTTTCCTTTTTTGAGTGTGTTGTGCTTGACGATTGCTAGGCTCGAGTTCCCGACTCCTTAGCAACTTGTTGTTTGTTTGTTCTTGTTGTGTGCTTGGGAAGCCGGTATAAGTCCATCAAGTGGCATCTGGGTTCCAGTGTGGGTCTGTTTGGTTCGGAAGCTGATGTAAGTCCATCGAATGGCGTTCGGGTTCCATGTTTGCTTGCTTATTTGTTTGTTTGGCGTGCGTGAGCCGAACTACGGCAGCTCTGATTCTCGTTCCAGACGAGATACGTAGGCATAGGATGCGATGTCCTAGCGAGCTCTCTTCCTCTTAATCCCACCTGCGTTGTCTTCGGTGTGTGTGTGTGTGGTGTTTTAGCAACCTTTTCTTTCTTTTAGAGCGTGGATCCCGTCGAGTACGACGGACGTGAGGGGTGCTAATACCTTCCCCTTGCGTAACCGACTCCCGTACCCTTTCTCTTTGGTCGCGAGACCATGCTTTCTCCAGGTTTACTCTGAGCGTTTCCTTTCCCTCTTTGGGATAAATAACGCACGGTGGCGGCTCTGTGTTGTTTTTTGTTTCAGCTCGCCGGTTGTTTTTCGCGGATGCGACAGCTGGCGACTCTGCTGGGGATTTCATAGATGTTGACATGTGCTGGTCCATCTTCCCTAAGCGAGTCTCTCCTAGCGCTCTAGGATAGTTTAGGTTGCTTGTTTTGTTTTGTTTATTGCATTTATTATTCTGACTGTGTACATATTTGCATAATATTTGCATGCATCATACTATCATGTTGCCGTCCTCTGTGCAGGTGGTTCCTCTGTTTGGGGTGGGTGTTCTGAGTGGGGCTAAAACCCAGGCCCGAGTATACACCTAGGATTAGTGTGGTCTCATGTTGCCTCCTTCATGTTAGGTCAACATGTGCCTGGCAACGTGATGTACCACAAGCCGGACGAGGTTCATTTGATAGTGCTTTCCATTGTGGAGTACTCCACTTTGGTTGAGTTACTTCATCTGAACTGTGGACTCTGGTGACCGATCATTTCCCGGATCTTTGGTTTAGACGATCTTAAGGGAGCTACAATGGCACACCCGAAAGGGCAAACCCATTGAGTATCTTTGCCCGATTGTCGAGACTATTATCCGCCTTAGGGTGACCTGATTAGAATTTACCTGTGAGGGGAGGGTGGTTCTTACAGATGCATGTTCAGATGGTGACTTTGATGGTGACTATTGGTTCCGTTGATCAGAGTCCTATTCATGAGTCGGATTTATGGTCATTTATTGCCGAGACGCCGGAGTGCTGTCCGAGTTATTTATTAGTGGGGATCCGTTTATTTCAGGATTCCCCGGGCCGATTCAGAGGATTGTGGGTATCTGCTCAGAGATTATATGATGATGATGATGTATCTGTCAGTTCCGTTTATTTCGGAATCCCTTGAGTCGGATTTGTGGTTACATGTTCATTCAGATGGTTGTGATCAGTCCAAAGATCAAGGTTTCAGTGCAGATGATCAGATGACTTGGAGGATGGCAATGCATTGCATTCATTCATCAGCATCATCATATTTTGCATTTACCTGCATCTAACACATGTTTATCCATATGTAGGGACATTTTTGATCGAGATCCTGGTTGAGAGACTTTCTGTTCAGAGATGAGGACCGGTTTGAAGCCTGATGTTGCCTACAGTTTCTTCGACCCAGAGATTGGTGTGCTGAAGGAGATGATAGCATTGATTACACCCGACCATGTGGGGATGTTCAGAGAGGCATACGGTAGTATCCTGAAGATGGTTTTCAGATTCACTGACAGTGACAGAAGCGCCATTCATACTCTTCTTCAGTTTTATGACCCGGGTCTGAGATGCTTCGTGTTTCCAGATTATTTGTTGGGACCTCTGATGGAGGATTATGCTAGCATTCTGGGTATGCAGATCTGTGACCAGATTCCTTTCCATGCTACTAGAGGAGAGCCTGATGTCCTTGGGATTTCCCGTGCTCTTTATTTGAGTCCGGAAATGATCAAGGAGGGTTTGAAGGAAAAGGGGAAATTACCTGGATTTCATTTGAGTTTCTTGGAAGCTAATGCCAAGGAACATGCTGCAGTGGGTAATTGGAAAACGGTTTGTGCTTTGGTTGCTGTGAGCATTTATGGGATTATTTTGTTTCCTAACCAGAAGAACTTTGTAGACCATAATGCTATCAGATTGTTCATGCAAAGGAACCCTATTCCTACTCTGATCGGAGATGTCTATTACTCGGTCCATAACAGGAACGAGAAGCGACGTGGTGGTCTGATCCGATGTTGCGCTCAATTGTTGTTCAAGTGGTTTATGGGGTATTTGCCTTCCCGAGGTGCTTTTACTCATTTTGATCCTACTGTCAAGTGGTCATTCAGGTTGATGGGTTTGCGGGCTGCTGATATTGCTTGGACTCATAATGGTATGGCTGGACGGGATTTCATATATAGCTGTGGGAGTTTACCCAATGTGCCTCTTATCGGAGTTCAGGGTTGCATCAATTACAACCCGGTGCTTCTCAGGAGACAGGTGGGGTTTGCTGTAGAGGGTCCTCCTCTCGGGCGAGAGATCCAGGAGTCCTTTTACTTCCCGATTGATGGCAATCAGGCCAAGTTGAGGCAAGTGTTGGATGAGTGGCGTGATATCCAGAGAAAAGGCAAGGTTCCTTATGGTAAGGTCAACAGTCGGTATTTTCCTCTATTTGATGATTGGTTGCGAAAGAGGATTGAGAGTACACTTTTACCCTTTCCTGGAGGTGATCTTGGGTGTCCTAGGATTGAGGGTCCGAGTTCTTCTGTCAGTATGGAAGAATTCCTCGGGATGAAAAGGGCCAGAGATCAGTTACTTGCCGAGAAAGCGGAATTGGAGATGAGTGTTGCTCGGATTCAGACGGCTAACCAGGAGATCAAAGTGAAGATGGAAGATCAAGACAAGCGACATGCCTTGGAAGCAAAGCGCTTTGAGATGGATACTGCCTACTATGGGAAGGTCAGTCAGGCCTTGGCATCTTCAACAAAGGAGCATGACATCACCAAAGAGAGATTGGCTAGAGCTTCAAAGGTCATTGAGGATCAGAAGAGGAGGCAAATCTTGGTGAAGGATCAGAGGGACGACAGAGTCCGGGTTCTCATTGCTGAGTGGGAAGCCAAGCTGAAGGTTAAGGAAATGGAGAATGTGAAGATCACCGCTGAGAGAGATCGTTGTGTTGCCGAGAGGGACCATTACATGGCTGAGAGAGATCACTACTTCAGGCAGATGAAGATTCACCAGAAGGAAGTGGGGAGATTGCAGCAGGAGAATACCGAGCTCAGGTTCGCCGTAGAGTTCGCGAAGATGGAAGCTGAGATAGAGCCATCTGTGGGACCCTCATCAGGCTAGATCTTTCATTTGTGTGGATTACCGTCAGGCTTGTTGACGGAATTCATTTGTTTGTATTTCTTTCCTGATTCTGGAGATTTGTATCTGATTTGATGTATGACTATGGCACTTTTTTGGTGTGTTTTGTTATGTGATGGTTGTTTTCAGTCAGTGATTGATCTTCAAGCTTTATTTGCTTTACCTTATGCACTCACAAGCACACACATGGTTGGGGGTATCATGCTAAATCATATATCTCTGATTAGTACGATGAAATCAAATGCTAAATATCAGAATATTGCTGCCGGATTATTATTTGTCTTGATGATGCTAGGATCAAGAGACAAAGTGTTCCTCATGTGGATAAACACTGCATTCATGCATGATCATAATAACCTGTGTTTTATTTTGCAGGTATCTATTGCTAACATGCTTGATTGTTTCAGGAATCATTGCTCGTGCTCGCAGAGTCATACCTTTGCACTCAACTAGACCTCACAGATACTTCACAAGACGCAACACTCCCAGACTGATGGATCTCCCAAATGCTGATATTCTCGAGCTGAAGGACAAGATGAGCGAGCTGATCAACATTATGCAAGGCTTTGCAGTTGGTCAAAAGGCTCTGGCTGATAAGGTCGAGAAGCTCGAGCGGGCTTCAGCAGCAAACAGTGGTGTGAACCTGGATGGTGTCTCCAACCAGGGTCTTGGTGGGTCTAGAGATGGCGGCAAGAGAACAACTATTGGTGTTGTGAACAATGCTGGTGGTTTTGGTACCGCTGGTGGTCAACCGGGTCAGAATATGAAGGATAGCCTTTTCCCGCCTTTCTTCGGTATTGAAGACGACAAAGAGGAGGATAGGGAGGCTGATCAATTCTCAATGCACAACGAGCCATTTGGTCAGTATGGTGCTCAACCTCAGAATAAAGAGATTCAGCTGCTGGCTGAAAAGATCAGGGCTTTGGAGAGCTATGCCACTCCTGGGGTGGTTAATATGTCGAACATGGGGCTAGTAGAGGGGATTGTGATCCCACAAAAGTTTAAAGCGCCCACGTTTGACCGGTATAATGGGAGTTCCTGCCCTGAGACTCATCTTCAGGCTTTCGTCCGTAAGATCTCAGCTTATACCATGGACCAGAAGCTGTGGATGTACTTCTTCAGGACAGCTTGTCCGGAGGCTCACTGGAATGGTACACCAAGCTAAAGTCCTCAGATATCAAAAACTGGCAAGATCTTGGGGACGCCTTCTTTAAACAATATCAGTTCAATGCTGATATGGCCCCGAGTCGTACCCAGCTGCAGGGTATGTCTCAGAAGAACAATGAGGGGTTTAAAGAATATGCCCAAAGGTGGAGGGAGCTGGCTGCCAGAGTGCAACCTCCTCTAGTCGACAGAGAGATGTCTGATCTCTTTATGGGGACCCTGCAAGGGGCATTCGCTGAGAGAATGGTTGGTTGTCCGGTGACCAACTTTTCTGATATAGTCGTGGCTGGAGAGAGGATAGAGAGCTGGCTGAAGCTCGGGAAGATACAGGGTAACGCTTCTTCTTCAGGGTCGAAAAAGCCTTTTGGTAATGGTGGTCAGAGGAAGAAGGAGGGAGATACAAGTGCTGTATATGCTCAAAGGGGACCCAGTAGGGATCGTTACTTCCAGCACACCGCTGCGGTAACTATTCCTGCTGAACATCAGCCTGCACCGCAACAGCAGCAACAACAACAGCAACAAAGACAACCCTTCCAGCAGAGGCCTCAGAGGGCTGGCTATCAGATGAGGGGGAAAGCTATGGACAAGCAGTTTGATAGGCCTCCGGTGACCTATTCTTTTCTGTTTAAAAAGCTGATGGATTTGGGGCTGGTACAAACCAGGACTTTGGCACCTTTGAGACCTGATCAAAGGCCAGCCAACTATGATGAAAATGCCAAGTGTGAATTCCATTCGGGTGCTCCCGGACACAATATAGAGAATTGTAAAGCTTTTAAGCACACAGTTCAAGACCTGGTGGATTCTAAGGCTATCAACTTTGCACCATCTCCCAATGTCAATGCTAATCCCATGCCTGCGCATGGTCAAAGGGGGGTGAATGCGATATCTGAGAAGAATAGGGTTGGGCTGTCTGCCGTCGATCAGTTGAAGACTCCTCTGGCTGAGGTTAAGAGGCAGTTGATAATGAATGGGGTTCATCCGGGCTGTGGAGATGATTGTGCTGGGTGCACTAACTCTGTTAATGGGTGTGAACTTCTGAGGAAGACTGTCCAGGGTCTGATGGACGAGGGGAGTATTGTGATTGAGAAGAAGGTTGATGCGGGGAAAGATGAGGTCTCCACCATAACAATCTACTTTGATCCGGTGGATTTGTCTAATCTCGCTGAAGCGGCTCCAGTTACCATCACGGTACCTGGACCGATCCCGTATGACAAAGATGATGCCGTGCCTTGGCATTATGGTGGGGAAGTCTATTGTAATGGTGAGAAGATAGATGACCAGACTGTTAGTGAAACCACCATTTCAAAGGTGGATAATGCCGGTACCAGTGGTTTCACTCGTAGTGGTAGGCTGTTTGCTCCTGATGCGTTGAGGAGAGAAGAAGGAGAGAAAGAGAAAAAAGAAAAGGCCGAGGCTTTAGCCAGGGCAAAAGGGAAAGCTGTAGTGAGAGAAGGTACTCCAGTAGTGACACCGGCGCCGGTTGGGTCGGAAGAAAAACTTGCTGATGATGCAGAAGAGTTCTTGAGGATCATCAAGAAGTCGGAGTACAAGTTGGTTGACCATCTGCAGCAGACTCCTTCCAAAATATCCATTTTGTCTTTGCTCTTGAGCTCTGAGGGGCACAGGGAGGCTTTGTTGAAAATCTTGAAGAAAGCCTATGTTCCTCAGGAGATAACCATTAATCAGCTGGAGACGGTCGTGTCTAATGTGCATGCCAGCCATGGGCTGGGCTTTACAGACATGGACCTGACAGTGTATGGGAGGAATCACAACCGGGCGTTACACATCGCTATGGAGTGTAAAGGGGCTGTGCTTTCGCATGTGCTGGTTGATACCGGCTCCTCATTAAATGTGTTGCCGAAGAAAGCTCTGGCAAAGTTGAATTGTGATGGGCTGATTTTGACTCCGACAGATTTGATAGTGAGGGCGTTTGACGAGTCGAAGCGGGCCGTATTCGGAGAGGTTGAGCTGCCGGTGAAGATTGGACCAGAGGTGTTCAAGTCAACTTTCTACGTCATGGATATTCAGCCGGCATACAGTTGCCTGTTGGGTCGCCCATGGATCCATGCTGCTGGGGCAGTGACTTTGACTCTGCATCAGAAGCTGAAGTATATCTGGGAAGGACAGGTTGTCACTGTGTGCGGAGAAGAGGACATCTTTGTCAGCCACTGTCGTACCCCAATTTTGTCCGGGCATTTTTAATTTTTTTTCGTAGAATTAATTTCATTTTTAATTTAGCATCATATGCATAACATTACATACATTGCATCATGAAACACCCAAAATGTCAGTCAGATTGGACTTATTTGAGAATACAGACAAAATCGATTAAATTGTCGAAATTTGAGGAAAACAGTTTATTTTTCAAATAATGTGTTTTGTGCTGATAATTTTGGTGTGATTGATTTAAACGTTCCGGATCAAATTTACATTCGATTTCTTTTTTAATTGGTCAATATTTTTTGTTGATATTTAATTAAAGAAATTAGAATAGTTTAAATATTTTAGTTAGTTTTAAGTATTAGCTATTTTAATTAAATATTAGTTGATTTTTAAATATTAGTTACTTAATTAAGTTAGTTAGTTTTTTTTAAAAAATATTAGTTAGTTTTTTATATTAGTTAGTTTTTTTATTATATTTAATTAGTTTTTTATTAGTTTAAAATATTAGTTAATTTTCTTATATATATATTAGTTAGATTTTTTTAAAAAGATATTAATTAGTTTTTTTAGAATTTGTTAATAATTATATAAATATTTTAGCCTTGGATTCTCTTTTGATCTGCCAGCTGCTACGTCTCTTCCCACTCACTCTCCACTACTAACAACCTGAATCCACTCACTCTCCACTACTAACAGCCTAACAAACTCCCCAACGTCTCTCTTCCCTCTCTCACCACACTCACGAAAAAAAAATAAAAGAGGGCAATATTCACATTCTCTGGGACACGCTTTGGTTCCCTCAAGAAAAATCCTTCACACGCGTCCTTCTCTCTGAAAAGCTTCCACTCTCCTCACTCTCTGAAATTTCTGGAAAATACCACACGAAAGCAACCCTCAAATAACTCCCTTCACCGTCAACACCATCGACCACCTATTACCGTCGCCGCTCGCCTCAAACCACCAACATCACCCTAACCCAAATCCTCATCCGCCCCATCAACTAAACCCAGCTCACAGCCGCCGTACCTGTCACCATACAACTGCAACCGGCGAACACTCCATCTCTCCAAACCTACTACCGCCGCCGCCATCATCTCACCATCAACCTTCGTCCGTCTCCACTACCTTCATAACCCTCTTCGCCGCTAGCTCCGCCGTTTCACCCTTCGTTCCAACCGCTAACCACCCTTCACCATCAGCGTCGTCAAATCGCCGTCCACGAAACCCTTAACAACCACCGTTAAAACCAGCCACCATCAAACCCTAAATCCGCCTACCACCACACAAATCTCCAACCGTCACAAACCCACCCTCCGTTAATGCCAAACCCTTAAAATCAAACCCATTCCGCACTACCTCTCAACCGTTCCTGTCAAAAAAAATTTTATGTTGGAAATGTGTTGCTGTTGCAATTTGTTGTTTTTCAGGGAAAAGTTTGAAGCTTTAGAGCTATGGCCTTCAAGTTCTCGTGGTATTTGAAGTTTGCAGGAAGGTTTGAAGCTCATTATTGGGAACTTTGGAACCATAGTGATTTCGAGAAGCCAAGAGGGAACAGCCGTGAAGCCTTTGTTCTTCAAGGAGGAGCATCTGCAAAACTTTGATAGAGACTATCCAGTGTTTGGTTCAATACGACGACACGAAGGTAACGATTCAAAACAAATTTTGATGTTGGCTTTACTTTACTGCTCGAAATTTGGATTGGTATTAGCGGCATCTCTGAGATTGAATTATTTCTGTTTGTTTTTTGTCGAATTGTAATTTCGTTATCATCATACATCTGGATTCTTTGTTTGATTGTTTATGATTGAAAGGCGATCATGAGTAGCGGCATTGTATTTGGTGTGGCTGTTTTATTCCGGGTTTAATTTCGTATCTGTCTAAATTGCTTCTGTTACATTTCATTTGAAGCATTATGCTGGAATTTGTTTGTGTATATAGTTTAAACAATAGTTAAGGTTTATTTTAGAGTTTAAAAAAAAAAGAACTGTAATAGATTCATGCTCATACTAGAAGCTCATCATAAGCTGCTTTCATGATTTGGTTTATGCTATGCGATAATTAAATGTCAAAAATGATTGCTGCTAAAAATCACTCCACCTGTAAATAAGCTTAAGTTTGTTTTAGAGGCGTAAGTATTATTCGTTCTTTCTACTGCTGCAAATCGAGTTACAATGTTGTGTTGGGATAAATCGTAATTTACTGTGTTATTTTGGGTTTGATTAGATAATTCATGATGATTATTGGTGAATAATTCAGTTGATCATGGTGCAAATTCATTGTATGGGTAGTCGAATTAAAATGTGGATTTGGTAATTCATACCGATATACCGCTCAAAATTGTAATATCAATTATACGACTTTACCGCGTTCCTATTTCACATACAACATTCCAATTCATTGTTGCTATGTTTGGACCGATTCTCAAGCACATTTGGTGACCCCGATTAAATTTTGCAAATCAATGTTAAATATCCATTTTTTTCTCTTTTAGTTTAATTAATTAATTAAAATATTTAATTAGTTTAATTTTTATTAATTAATTGTAATTAACTTAATTATTTGATTTAATTAAATAATTTTGATAATTAATTTTAATTAATTTAATTAATCAATTTAAACAAATTTTAATAAATTAATTTTGTTAAAAAGAAATTGATTAATTTCTCCCACTTTCATAAATTTCACATTTCAAACAAAAACTATTTCATTACTTCAATAAATCATTTTCAATGTCATTTCAATTTTATTCAATTTCAATTCATTATTTATTCAAAGCCAATTTCAAAAATCATACAATTCTCGATTCAAAATCGAGCCCTCTTTCAAAACACCCTTGTAAGCCGATTGCTTTTAAAGCATCGCCATCTACCTCACATAGCTTACTCTTGGGCTTCCTTACAATGAAACCTATTTGATTATTGATTAATCGAGTAGATGAAATAATACACTAAATAAACTCTTTTCTTTCATAAACACAAATTCAAATCATCTTTTCCAATCACTTCAATTTCAAAAGAATGTTCTCTTTTAAACATAAACTTAGGATGAAAAGGAGATAGGAGGTGTACACCTTACTATTTCTCAATTACTCGAATAATTGGCGTACGCCATATTACGCGAGTTCTTGTCATTCGATTAAACCTAATCATACAATTTCAAATCGCTTCTCAATAATATAATTTCCAAATTCAAATCATATTTTCCAAATCATTTCTACAAATTCCAAATCCTTTTTAATTCCATATTTCAGATGAAAAGAGGATAGGAGGCGTACGCCTCACTATCTTTCGATAATTCGAATAATTGGCGTACGCCATATTGCTCGGATTCTCGTCATCAAATTAAAACCATAATCATATACATTCAAATCATATTTTCTAAATCAACTACAAATCATACAACCATTTAATTCTAAATTTCAGATGAAAAGAGGATAGGAGGCGTACGCCTCACTATCTTTCGATCATTCGAATAATTGGCGTACGCCACATTGCTCGAATCTTCGTCATCAAACTCTAAACCACAATCGAATAAACTCAAACCATCGACAAATCCAAACCTACCAATTCAAATCCAAACTATTTTCACAAATCAAATACGACATCTAAAAAATATATCTTTTACAATTTAAACCTCGGATGATAAAAGATGGGAGGCGTACGCCTCACAGTCTCTCGATTATTTGGATAATTGGCGTACGCCATATTGCACAAATTCTCGACTTCCGACTAAAACACGTTAAATAAACTTGGATAAGGGAATAGGTGGCGTACGCCTCATTATTCCTTGAATAAGCAAGTAGGAGGCGTACGCCTCACTACCGTGCATATTCAACATCCATAAACAAACTTTCAAAATAATTCGAACGAAAAGGGAATAGAAGGCGTACGCCTTATTACTCCTCGAAAGAATTGGACGATTGGTGTACACCACATTGCTCAATCTTTCGTCGCTCTTCAAAACATCTCAAACAAATCAAATCCAATTTCTCGCCCCGAGCGATCGAAACCAATCAAACCCAAACACATCAATTCAACTCGTCACCCCCGCGTGACCAAAACCCTTTCAAAAGAACACTGTCAATCCTTTCTAATGCGCACAACAAACCAGTGCTAGAGCCTCCCCCGAGAGTAGACAAGCCAGCGTTTAACCGTTAGAACGCCGACCTACACAGTCGTTCATCAAAACAAAACATACCAAAACCGTAGTTGCCCGAACTACGAATGCTCTGATTTCCTTATTGCACCATAAGGATACGTAGGCAGGAGATTGCTGTATCTTCGCGAGCACACTAATAAAAAACCTCCCATTTCCCTCATGAGGTCTTCATCCATATCTATCATCAATTCTAATCACTCGAAGCAAGCAGATAAACAGTCAACTAACAGTCAAATAGCAAAATCAGACTAAGAGGTTCCCGTTGAGTACAACGGACGTGAGGGGTGCTAATACCTTCCCCTTGCGTAATCGACTCCCGAACCCGAATATGGTTGCGACGACCATTATTCTTATTTCTAAAGGTTTTCTCGATATTTTCCTATTCCTTCATTGGAATAAATAAAGTTCGGTGGCGACTCTGTTTCGAACATTTTTTCCGCGTCCTATCGCGAGGGATCGCATTATCATCATTTTTGAGGTGCGACAGCCACCTGTCCTCATTCAAGTACGTTGAGATGGACGGTGAGATTTGGGAGACGCCTAGTCAGGCATTCGAAACTGTTAAGGTGGAGAATGCTCTGTTTGCTAAGGAGGAAGAGAAACCGTCCATAACTTCATACAAGCAGGCCGCTGAGGTGGTAAAGAATGGAGAGGCTCCTGGTTGGGGCAGAATGATGGACGTGCCCGCGAAGAAAGACCGCTTTGGCGTGGGGTACCAGCCCGGTAGAGGCTCATCAGGACAAGGCAGAGGGCGTCGTACGTCAGTCACCTTCACAAGCGCCGGAATGCTGGATCCGGATCACATCTGCATGATGAGTGAGGAAGCTGATAGTGACTGTGAAAATCGACCAATGGATAAAGCCGTGCGCACCAGGGATGGGAATCCAGAACTGGAAGGCTGAAAAGATCATCCGGGTCACTCTGCTGGAAGAGTAATATTTTTCTTGTTTTGATTTTATTTGCATGAAAGCCATACGTGTTGCCCGACACGTAATGGTTCATTGTAAGGGCCACCTAATGTTTAAATTTGCAAATTCGCATCAGTAATAAAGGATGTTTTTCAGTTAAAAACGGTGTTCCCTGTTTTTCATTTATTTTTGCAGTTTAAAAAATAAAAACAAAATAAAAATGGCAATGTTTTCATTTTTCTTTTTAATTTGTCTCACACCGGTTCTAAAGCAATGCATGAATCAACATTCATGCAGATGCGATCATTCTCCGGATCTCATTGATAACAATCCTGTTACACCCTTGTATGACTTCGACAATCCAATCTATCATGCCGAAGAAGAAGACGAAGAAGATTGTGAACTGCCAGGGGAATTAGCCA
Source organism: Lathyrus oleraceus (assembly GCF_024323335.1). Classification (NCBI taxonomy): domain Eukaryota; kingdom Viridiplantae; phylum Streptophyta; class Magnoliopsida; order Fabales; family Fabaceae; genus Lathyrus; species Lathyrus oleraceus. The sequence goes on from NC_066583.1 coordinate 224,788,542, forward strand.
GATTGTTGAAACAAGAGGAGAAGGTGATTCAGCCGCACGAAGAGCCGATTGAGGTTGTGAATTTGGGTACCGACGAGGTCAAGAAAGAGGTGAAAATCGGGGCTACTTTGGAGGCAAGTGTAAAGAGCAGATTGGTGGCATTGTTGAAAGAGTATGTCGACATCTTTGCCTGGTCTTATCAAGATATGCCAGGGCTGGATACCGATATCGTTGTACACAAGCTACCGTTAAGAGCAGATTGTCCTCCAGTAAAGCAGAAGTTGCGCAGAACTCGACCTGACATGGCGATGAAAATCAAAGAGGAAGTGCAGAAGCAGTGGGATGTTGGTTTCCTTGCTGTCACTAACTATCCGCCATGGGTTGCGAATATTGTGCCAGTCCCGAAGAAAGATGGGAAAGTAAGAATGTGTGTGGACTACCGAGATCTGAATAGAGCTAGTCCGAAGGATGATTTTCCATTACCTCACATTGACGTGTTGGTAGACAATACAGCTCAATTCTCGGTGTTTTCCTTCATGGATGGCTTTTCTGGCTATAATCAAATCAAAATGTCGCCAGATGATATGGAGAAAACAACGTTCATCACACCGTGGGGCACTTTTTGTTATAAGGTGATGCCATTTGGTCTCAAGAACGCCGATGCTACTTATCAGAGAGCCATGGTGACTTTGTTTCATGATATGATTCATCATGAAATTGAATGCTATGTTGATGACATGATAGCAAAGTCCCAGACAGAAGAGGGGCATTTGGTAGATCTGGCCAAGTTGTTTGACCGGCTGAGACAGTTCAGACTGAGGTTGAATCCGAACAAGTGCACGTTCGGAGTGCGGTCCGGTAAATTGCTGGGGTTTATTGTAAGTGAAAAAGGAATCGAGGTTGATCCTGCAAAGGTAAAAGCGATAAGAGAAATGCCTGAACCGAGAACGGAGAAGGAGGTTCGTGGTTTCTTAGGTAGATTGAACTACATCTCACGGTTCATATCTCATCTAACAGCCACGTGCGAGCCAATATTCAAGTTATTGAAAAAAGATCAGACGGTCAGTTGGAATGATGATTGCCAAGCGGCATTTGAAAAAATAAAAGAGTATTTGCAGGAGCCTCCGATCCTGATGCCTCTTGTGGAGGGAAGACCGTTAATTCTGTACTTGACGGTCCTCGAGGGGTCTATGGGGTGTGTATTGGGGCAGCATGACGAGTCTGGTCGAAAAGAGCATGCCATATACTACCTTAGCAAAAAGTTTACCGACTGTGAAACAAGATATTCACTGCTCGAGAAAACTTGATGTGCTTTGGTCTGGGCTGCTCGCCGACTAAGGCAGTACATGCTGGTTCATACCACTTTGTTGATTTCCAAGATGGATCCAATCAAGTACATTTTTGAGAAGCCCGCATTGACCGGACGGGTTGCGAGGTGGCAAATGATTTTGACTGAATATGATATACAGTATACCTCTCAGAAGGCCATCAAGGGAAGTGTATTGTCTGATTATCTCGCCCAGCAACCTATTGATGATTATCAACCGATGAAGTTTGAATTCCCTGATGAGGACATCATGTTTCTCAAATCGAAAGATTGCGAGGAACCAATCCCGGAGGAGGGGCCTGACCCTGAATCCGAATGGATTCTGATGTTTGATGGGGCCGTTAACGTGAATGGAAGCGGTGTTGGTGCTGTTTTGGTTACGCCGAAAGGATCTCACATTCCTTTTGCTGCCCGGCTAACATTTGAGTGCACCAACAACGTGGCTGAATATGAAGCGTGCATATTGGGGATTGAGGAGGCTATTGATTTGAGGATCAAGAACCTTGTCATATATGGAGATTCAACTCTGGTGGTAAATCAGGTTAACGGAAAATGGTATACGCATCAATCTCATTTAGTTCCGTATCGAGATTATACGAGGAGATTGTTGACGTTTTTCACCAAGGTGAAGATGCATCATGTGCCTAGAGAGGAGAATCCTTTGGCAGATGCTTTGGCTACTCTGGCCGCCTTGATTAAGGTGCAGAGGTGGAATCAGTTCCCCAGTGTGGAGGTGGGTCGTCTGGATAGACCGGCTTATGTGTTTGTTGTCGATACAGCGCCTGATGATGAGAAGCCGTGGTATTTTGATATCAAGCGCTATCTGGAGACTCAAGAGTATCCCGAGGGAGCATCTAAGAAGGACCGAAAGACTCTGCGGAGGTTGGCCATGGTGTTCTACCTGAATAAGGATGGGGTTTTATATAAGAGGAATTTTGATTGGGTCTTGCTCAGGTGTGTTGATGATAGAGAAGCAAGCCAGTTGATGAAAGAGGTTCATGAAGGATCGTTCGGTACCCATGCCAGTGGGAATGCAATGGTGAAGAAGCTGCTGAGAGCGGGTTATTATTGGATGACAATGGAGGCCCAATGTTTCAATTTCGTGCGGAAGTGTCATAAATGCCAGATTTATGCTGACAAGGTGCACGTGCCTCCAAATCCGTTGAGCTTGATGTCGTCTCCATGGCCGTTTGCTATGTGGGGCATTGATATGATCGGAAAGATTGAGCCTACAGCGTCAAATGGGCACAGATTCATATTAGTGGCTATTGATTACTTCACCAAGTGGGTTGAAGCAGCCTCTTATACGAACGTGACGAAGCAGGTCGTGGCCAGGTTTCTCAAGAGAGACATCATTTGCAGATATGGGGTTCCCGAGAGAATCATTACTGATAATGGTTCTAATTTGAACAATAAGATGATGGCAGAATTGTGCCGGGAATTCAAGATTGAGCATCACAATTCTTCTCCCTATCGTCCGAAGATGAATGGGGCGGTTGAGGCAGCCAACAAGAATATAAAGAAGATTGTGCAGAAAAATGGTGGTAACCTATAAAGACTGGCATGAGATGTTGCCGTTTGCATTGCATGGGTATCGAACGTCGGTGCGCACATCTACTAGGGCAACTCCTTTCTCATTGGTATATGGAATGGAGGCTGTATTACCGGTTGAAGTTCAGATTCCCTCTTTGAGAGTCCTGATGGACGTAAAATTGCAAGAGGCTGAATGGGTAAGGACCCGGTATGAAGAGTTGAGCCTGATTGAAGAGAAGAGGCTAGCAGCCATCTGTCATGGGCAGTTATACCAGCAAAGGATGAAGCGTGCTTTTGACAAGAAGGTGCGACCTCGGGTATATCACGTAGGTGATATGGTGTTGAAAAGGATCCTTCCTCCTCAAAACGATCGAAGGGGCAAATGGACACCTAATTATGAAGGTCCATTCGTGGTCAAGAAGGTTTTCTCTGGCGGAGCCTTGTTGTTAACGACCATGGATGGCGAGGATATTCCATCCCCTGTGAATGCGGACGCGGTTAAAAAATACTTCGTATAAGAGACCCGCTGGACGAAACGAATAAAGTAGTCCAGGCAAAAAAGGGCATCCCGGCGAACCAAAAAACAGAAAAAGGTTCGGGCAAAAATTAGGGATAAAATGAAAAAATGTACACCCGGCAAGTCGAAAACCTGAAAAGGCGACTTGGGCAAAAAAGGGTATCCCGGTGGACTGAAAACCCGAAAGGGCGGTCCAGGCAGAAGAGGGATTGAAACGAACAACTGCGTCTGGCATGATCGTTTGCTTTGGTTAAGGCATCATGGATAATACCCGGTAGGGATCAATCGGAAGTGTCTTGTTCAGAAGGCAGAAAGCACGGAGAGTCTGAGGACATATGGGGTGTAACCGAGTTGGAACTCGATGAGATCACAGGTTTCACATTGCCATTAGGATAGATTTTTCCTTTTGTGCGCAATTACCTCTTTTCAGGAATTGCTTCCTTTGTATTGCTCAATTTGAGCCACACTTTTTAATCAATAAAATGCATATTCAGTCAAATAATTTTGTTTTTGTTTTCATTACCGCTTTGATTGCAAAAACATCCAGATATTTTTTATAAAGAATCTTGCATTTTAAGACATACAGGTCCCTTCCAATGCATGTTTATAAGATTGAAAGCTTGAAATCTTATTTGGAAGGTTGAGTGACCCAAGTGTTGAAATCTTGACACGCCTGGGGCACGGTTTTATCCGACGATCTGTTTTGCAGGTACTGTTAGGTATTTTCACTCACTTGCAGGTTGTGATGTGGAAGCTTTGACAAAACAAATCCCCATGGAGTCCAGTCAGGGACGAATGAATATGAAGGGATGACGAAGAGACATTGAGACGTACGACGATCCTTGAATGATATCAAGAAGACTCTTCAAAGTCGGAAGATTGGAAAGTCTGTAGAAATTCCCCGCGGAGTCCGATCAGGGACAGGCGAGTTTGAGAACGGTGAAGAGACATTGAGACGTCCGACGACCTTTGGAATTAATCAAGAAGACTCTTCAAAGTCGGAAGGTTGAAAATCTGTATAGATCCCAGGAGTTCGCTTTTCGTCGAGCGCGGAGCGATTGGGAATACAAGATGATGGAGCAGAAAAGGTCCAGACGAGTCTGGGAGTTCTCAAAAGTGGAAAGCTGATACAAAATTGGGAGGCGGATGCCATGGTTCGATGAGTCGACGGGTGTTCTGTACCAATTTTTCTCATTTCCCCAGCGTAGTCCCCAAGCAGAATTAGAGGACTAACTCCCCAGCTGATCCAAGGTCTATGATTCCCCTAGCCGAGTCAGGATGGTTATCCCAGGCAGGTTTAAAACGGTGTTTCCTCAGCAACCAGGCCTGAAGGTTGCTATTCCCCGAGTGGAGCGGGTTTCAATGAAATATATCTCCAGCAGTGTATCCTACGTGTGGATTGGATGGGTCGTCCCTAGCGGAGTAGCATTCGTTTCCCTAGCAGGGTCAGGATGGTTATTCCCAGCAGGTGTCAGATCAATGCTTCCCCAGTCGCCAGGTCTGGAGGTTGCTGTTTCCCCAGTGAAGTTGCCAGGTATCTGTGAGGGTTCTCCAAGCAGAGTTGGGATGTATATCCCCAGCAAGTCAAAGATCGAGGTATCCCCACAGAATGTTGGTGGTTCTTATCCCCCAGCGATTCTTGAGCGGATTGGGTGCAAAGGAGGTTTTCCCCAGCACAGGTTGCCGTTTCCCAGCAGCAGTGCTGTTCCCCAGCAGGGTGGTGATCGGAGTATTGACGAGTTCCTCAGCAGAGTGTCTCGAGCTCCTCAGAAGAGTCCCTTGAGGGGGATACCTTTTTTTTTGGTGCATTCATCATGAAAAATAGCATAGCATGTTGCATAGAAAAATAATAAATCGCGTAGCATTTCCATAATTATGGAGCATTACGCAGAAAAATCAATCATGCATCATATTGCAAGCATAAGCTAGTCTCAAAAACGTGGTTACCGTTTGAGAGGTGGTTTTATCAGACAGTGAAGGTGTTACTCCGAGGAGTTTAGCCTCATGATTTAATCAAGGTATTTCCCCAGTAGTGCGACACTGGAGGAGATTTTTTCCGTCGGACAGAGATGGAAAGGTTACGCGATCAGCGCAACTCAAGCCGTGGTTACCGCTTGAAGGTTTGGTTTCACCAGATGGTGAAGATGTTACTCTGAGGAGTTTAGCATCATGACGTCAGATCAGCAATGTTCCCCAGTAGTGCGATACTGGAGGAAACTTTTCCGTCGGACGGAGATGGAAACAAAATCAAAGGGCGTTACGCGATCAGCGCGATTACGGGGTTCAACTGGAGAAAGGGAAATGTTGAGACATTTTTTGGAGATCGAGGTTCAACTGGAGAAAAGGAAGTGTTGAGACATTTTCTGGAGATCGGGGTCCAAATGGAGATTAGAGTTGAAGATTATATCCAGGATGAGGTCCTCAGGATTATCTTCTGTGCATGTGTCACCTTAGACTTTGGCGGATGCCAATGGAGGTCGTTATGGGTGTCTTCTGAGGAAGAGATGCACATGTTACCTTCCTTTTGTGAAGGTGTACCCTCTGATATGTCGCCCTCAGAGTGGTGTTGGTGTTATTTCCGACGTTGCTAGCGGAATTATCACGAGAGGTTGGAGATCGGGGTTCAAATGGAGAAAAGGGAAATGTTGAGACATTTTCTGGAGATCGGGGTTCAAATGGAGAAAAGGGAAATGTTGAGACATTTTCTGGAGATCGGGGTTCAAATGGAGAAAGGGAGATGTTGCGGCATTTTCTGGAGAATGGGGTTCACTTTGGCGATCGCAAGTTATCGTCAGGCGACTGGGGTTCAAATGGAGAGTGGGGTTCGTTATTTTGGCCAACGAGATGTCGGGGTTCAAATGCAGTGATCCGGGATCACTTGCGCAAAAGAAAATTTCGGGGTTCAAGAAAATGAAAAACAGAAATGAAGAAGAAAAAATCTCGGGGTTCAAGAAAAGCATAAAAGAAAGAGATAATAATCCTCCGCGGATGTGTGGTGCTCAGGCCATGGTTATCCCTGCATTACCATTTATTTTGGTATCCAGGTCGACGTTTTGTTTCGGTATTCAGGCCGACTTTCTCCGTACCAAACGGATGTTTGTTTCAAGATTGTTTCTTCGCCGATTCTGACAGGCGATGTTAATTATTTTCCCATCAGAGTGCAAATTGTTCGTCTGTTCTGGGTATTCAATCACTCTTCATCCTGATCATCTGAAAGCCGAGGCTGTTCATATCGACAGGTTCATAGTGGATTGAATAGGGGCAACTGTAACACCTCAAAATTTGCCCTCCTCTCTTGGGACTAGCTTAACATATTGCATTGCATTTTTAGGTCATTAGGCATTGCATATTGCATATCATGTGGTTACATTGTGCAAATCATCCTCCTAAGTCTTGATCAAAAGATGAAGAGGTCAAGGTGCAAGCTAGGGTTTCATTGGACTGGATCACTAATCATCTGAGGGTGGTGGTTCAAATTAGGGTTTCATGATTCTCAAGGAGATTGATCTTCATCTTGGTGAAATGATACATCATCATCATCATGGTCTTGATATCATCACAGAGGTTCAAGTGCTTGATCAGATACCTTGAGATCAGGGTTTTGACCACTGGTCAACCCTAATCAGTTGTATTGGGCCAATCAGGGCTTGGCAAGGAGATGGGGTCTACAATGGATATGGGGATCATCATGTGATTACATTATGCTTATGGAGGCTAGGGTTTCACCCTTGAGCCATTTCATCAGAGAATTGAGGCTCAATTGGATCAGTGCATGGCCAAATTCATCTATCAGTTGAAAAAGTCAACTGTGGTCAACTGTGCTTGATTTTATGGATTTGGAGGTGGGAGAGAGTTGGATACACTTCATTCATGTTGAAAAAAGTCTCATTTGACATTTCAAACCTCAAGAATGAAGAAAATAAAGTCAGACAGAAAATTGCCAAAAATAGAAAGTGACTTGTAATGGAAGTTTCCAAAAATGGAAAGTTTTTCACCACAAAATTACATGTCCAAAAAAGCTTCAAATGGATTTTTGTTCAACATGAAAGTTGTAGATCTTGCTCTCACCTTTCCAAAAAGTCCAAGAACTTGAATTTCTCATGTATGGTTGACAAGTTATGGTCCATTCATTTTCCAAAAATGCCTATAATCAAAGTGGCACAACTTTCACATGGAATGTCCAATTTGAGTGATCTTTTTTTGAGCAAATCCCATTTCACATGTACTTTCATGGTGTATGGTCCAAATTCATCAAAAATACTCATAGCAAAAAGTCAAATTTCAAGTGGATTTAAGTGCATTTTTGGTGTGAACATGTGATTTTGAGAAATACAAGGCCTATGGACATGAAACCAATTACAACACACTCCAAATATCATTTAGAACTTGTGTGAACATTCATTTTACTGTTCCATTGGTTATTTGAAGAGGTCATTTTTGGACTTTCACTTAAATGCACATTAACACTAATCACATGGCTTTTGATAATTTGGATTAACAAGGTGATTAAGGAGTGAGTATAAATTTCTAATCCTAACAGAATTTGCTAACAACATTGCACATTCCAAGAATTGCAACAAACTTTCCCTCCATTTTCTCTCAAACTCTCCAAAACTCCATCAACATTTTTTCAAGATTTCTTCACCAAATCTGCATCAATTTGCATGATTCTTCTTGATTCATCTTCCACAAGCCTTGATATACATCTGTTTTGGCAAATTCGTGGCAATAGCATCAAGATCATGGACTGTTGCAAGCTTGCACAACAATGGTGAATTGATGAATCTCATAACTGGTGCTGTTTCAAGCTAACCTAATCATTCCATTCAACTTCCTCGTCCTTAAGCATCATCTGTTTCACCTTCTTGGAGCCAAAAACAAGCTAATTCGCATCTGCCTTCATCACTAGGTCAGTTTTCGAAATTCTTCATTGCTCAAATTGTTAGGTGGTTTGTGTAGGTCTTTGAACGTAGATTAACATGATGTGTTTAGTTTGTGATTTGGTTAACTATTGAATGAGAAATCGTGAGTTGAATGTTTGTTGTCCAATCTTAAATTGCTCGATCCTGTCGCTGTGCTTAGAGTTAGGTTAAATCGTTTGCATATCATTAATCTATGTTGAGAAACGGTTCTTTTGGTATATGGATTATAGCGTTTGGTTGAGTTATGTTCTTGACCAAATCTGGAAATTTCTGCTTGTTCTTGGTGAAGAACAAGTGAATAGTGCACGTTTGATCCATTATTTCGCTTGGCAATGTTTGAAAAGTGTTTGGCGCCACCATTGTCCAATCAGAGCGCTCCACTGCGTGTGTTTGAAACGGCGCCGTTTTGGCCAATTTCATAAGTATTACAAAAATGCCATTCCTGATTTAATTTATTTATTATTTCATATATTTGTTAGATAAGAAAATCGATGCTATATAATGATATATATTTATAATTTCATGTTTAAGATAATTTCTCTGGTATCTATATAATTCATTTTGATGTTATTTATAATTTTTTTTTCTTTATTTCATTTTGATGCTTGATCTTTAGAAATTCATAACTAACTCATTTTTTATCCAATTTTGGTGAGATTTTTTTCATAATACTCCTGATGATGTGTATAATTTAATCATGATTTTTGTAAATTTTTTGCATGTGTAGAAAATTAATTGGCTTAGGGATTGTTTGATGTGTCATATTTGAACATGTTTTGCCATATCCTTCATAAAATGATGATACTTTCAAAGAAATGAATGAAATATTTTGTGCTTGTTCTGGACACTTTGATGGTGATTTTCATGTAGAGTTTGTAATTTTTGGATACTTGGTGAAGGAGATATGATTTTTTGATTAGAGGTGTGACAATTTGTGTCACACCAAGCTAGGTCAACTTCATGATTTTATTTAAAATGCTTAGGGATGTTGAATTTAGCTGAACTTTTGCATGAATGAACATAAGTATGTCAAGATTACATGAGAATTTTTCTGGATTTGTTGATGGCATTTTCTAATTGATTGATAATTTTCTTCTCTATGTGGTCATTTGGTGACATTGTGTGACACATGTTGGCATTTCATTTGTGAAGTTCTCATAGTGTATTGGATGAAGATGAAATTCGATATGTGGATTGTAGACACATTGTAGGACTTTATGGTTTTGATCCCATTCATTTCTAATGTGTTATCACTGCTTTATGATTTATTGAAGTTGGTGCTTATTTGGATGCCTTGTGTTGGCTTGTTTGAACTTGTCTGAACTTCTTGATTTTCATTGACCTACTTCCTCTTGTCCAATTGTGATGAAATTTGATATGCTATTCATTGGATATGTCCTGTTTAGGTGTGAATTTTTGTGGAATTAATTGAATTGTTTTGATATGCTTTTGGTTGAGATAGTTCTGTTTGGACTTTTGAGGTTGCAAATTGCCTAGTTTGTGATATTTTGTGCATGAAATGATAATGGTGAATGATATGAGCATGGGACCAATTGCATTTGCTTTTGAATTAGTTGATTGTGATTTTGGATAATTTTCACTTGCTGTTTTGGATTTTTTATCTCCTTTGGACCCTAGGCTTGGCCTAGTGGTCTAGTTTCTCATGTTTGGTTTGGATTTTCAGGATGAAATGCACCATGCTTAAGGAGATTGCTTCAAGTTAATTGAGTTGACTTGTTTGATGTTGTCAACTAACATTGATTTTGTGTTGTAGGGTTTGATGCTTGAGTTTGAGCTCATGGCTTGCACTTGTGTGCATTAACTTGTGTTTGATTGTACAGATTAACATTTGCTGTTTACTGTTGGTTTGTCTGGTGTACTGATGATACTTAATTGATTTCAGGTACATTAGTTGCTCACAGTTCTTAGAGAACTTGTTTGCTGTTGCTTGGTTTTTTAAACCAATTGAGGTAGAATTCCTAACTCCATGTAGTCTGGAAGACCTGGCCTGTTACTTGGCCGGGCACCTGTCTGAAGTCCTCCTTAAGAGGCGATGTTTGTGTTTGTTTACATTTGTGCCAAGCAGGTAAAGTCCTTGATTAAGGCAATTGGCGGAACCCAAGGGATATGCAATCTATCCCCCGCTATTCTGTTGAGTCGTCCCTCTGCTCACACGGCCTGTGTTGACGCATTGGGACATTAACCCAAGATCTTGTACAGTGTACAGTTGTGTCAGAGTCTTTGAGCGTAGAAGGGTTCCTCCTTTCTGAACCCACGCTCCTTTGTCTGAAGCTCTCCCTGACCAGGGATAAGAGCTGTGAGGCACACCCCTCACTCACCTTTCATCTGCTTCACCTTAGCCCCTCAATGGCAAGGTTAAGAGCGAGCATTACCTTGTACAGATGACTTGTTTCGGCAGTCAAACCCTTTGTTTGAGCCCACTTCTGACTGGATATAGTGTGTGCTTTGTGAATATTTGTTTGCTCTGTTTTGCTTGTATGCTTGTATGCTTGCTTTCTTCCTGGATAGGATTAGCTTGCTGTTGCGCAAGTTAGGATAGAAACCATAACATAGGGCAATGATGCATGATAACACTAGGCTCGAGTACAGCTCCCTAGTAGTGTGTCTCCCTTTGTCTCTGGTTAGAATTTCTTTCCCTTTCAGGGGAACTACATCGCCCTGATCCTCGTTCCAGACGAGGTATGTAGGCAGGAGGTCGTGCGAGACCTCTCCGGGCACTTTTTTTCCTTTTTTGAGTGTGTTGTGCTTGACGATTGCTAGGCTCGAGTTCCCGACTCCTTAGCAACTTGTTGTTTGTTTGTTCTTGTTGTGTGCTTGGGAAGCCGGTATAAGTCCATCAAGTGGCATCTGGGTTCCAGTGTGGGTCTGTTTGGTTCGGAAGCTGATGTAAGTCCATCGAATGGCGTTCGGGTTCCATGTTTGCTTGCTTATTTGTTTGTTTGGCGTGCGTGAGCCGAACTACGGCAGCTCTGATTCTCGTTCCAGACGAGATACGTAGGCATAGGATGCGATGTCCTAGCGAGCTCTCTTCCTCTTAATCCCACCTGCGTTGTCTTCGGTGTGTGTGTGTGTGGTGTTTTAGCAACCTTTTCTTTCTTTTAGAGCGTGGATCCCGTCGAGTACGACGGACGTGAGGGGTGCTAATACCTTCCCCTTGCGTAACCGACTCCCGTACCCTTTCTCTTTGGTCGCGAGACCATGCTTTCTCCAGGTTTACTCTGAGCGTTTCCTTTCCCTCTTTGGGATAAATAACGCACGGTGGCGGCTCTGTGTTGTTTTTTGTTTCAGCTCGCCGGTTGTTTTTCGCGGATGCGACAATACCCTCAGATGGTTGATGATCAATTCATAGAGACCATCAGGCTTGAATCACCTAACTTCCCCATCTTTTGAAAAGACTTTGGAGGATGACCTCCTTATTTTCATATGAGATGCAAAATGCAATGCCTAATGCCCTAAAACATGAAATGCAATGACCCAAGCTAGTCTCAAGAAGAGGAGGGCAAATTTTGAGGTGTTACAATGTGGTTGAAGGACTGTTGAGTGTGTTGGTGCAGTTCTATGATCATCTCTACCGTTGCTTCACTTTTCCTGATTATCAGCTAGTGCCTACGTTGGAAGAGTATGCCCATCTCTTGGGAATACCCGTTTCTAGAAAAGTTTCATTTAGTAGATTAGAAGAGATCCCCAAATCTCATCTTATAGCTGAAGCTCTTCACTTGAAGAAGTCTGAGATAGAGTCTCATTGGGTGAAGAAAGGAGGATTGTTTAGGTTGCCATCTGATTTTCTCATCAAGAAAGCTATTGCCTTTGCTCAAGCCGGTAATGTGGACGCTTTTGAAGCTATATTTGTGTTGCTCATCTATGGTTTAGATTTGTTCCCTAACATTGATGGTTTTGTTGATGTTAACACCATTAGAATTTTCTTGATTGGGAATCCTGTGCCTACTTTGTTGGGTGATAAGTACTTCTCTTTGCATCTAAAGAATTCTAAAGGTGGTGGAACTATTGTCTGTTGGATTCCTCTTCTGTATAAGTGGTTTATTTCGCACTTACCTCAAACACCTGCTTTTGTGGAGAACAAACAATGTCTACGGTGGTCTCAGAGACTTATGTCTCTCACCAATGATGATATAGTTTGGTATGATCATTCTTTGAGCAGTTTGGAGATTGTTGATGGTTGTGGTGAATTCTTTAATGTGCCTCTCATTGGTACATAATGAGGAATCATCTACAACCCTGCTTTTGCTCGTCGTCAACTTGGGTTCCCCTTGAGATACAAACCTAATAACACTTTGTTAGAAGGCCTTTTCTATAAAGAGGGTAAAGATCCCTAACATTTGAAGCAGAAGATTGTGCATGCTTGGTAAAATGTGCATAGGAAAGGAAGATCCGAGCTTGGTCCGTGCAATTTTGTAGCTTTGAAAGCTTACACGCTTTGGGTGAAGAAGAGAGCTTTGGAGTTGAAGATGCCTTATCCTTGTGAGAGACCTATGTCTATGGTTGTGGTTGAGCCATTAACTCTCCCAAACCAAGATGTAGAGGAGTTGGAAGATGCACTCTCCAAGATGAAGTGAGAGAAGGATATGTGGGAAGAGCGTTTCCATGCTTTTAGCAAAAAGCATGAGGAGTTGCAGCTTGAGTCTAAGGACAAAGATGCACTTATTGAGCTACTTGAAGACCGAGTGACAAAGAGACAAAGAGAGTCGGAGGTTTCATCTTCCTCTAGCATGCCTCAGCCTTCTGTTGCTTGGAAGAAGATTGTTGATCAGCTTGTCCTCGAGAAAACTCAGATGAAGGCTTCTTTTGAGACCGAGATTTGACACATTCGAAGGAAGTACACGCGTACAGCTAGATCTTCTGATGTTGTTGTTAGGGATCCTTAGGATGACTAGTATCCTTTTCTCTTGTATTTTTCATTTGGTCTCTGAAATTGTATTCAGTGTAATCCTTCCAATTATATAAATAAAAGAGATTTTTATGGTCAAATTGTTGCGATTGTTGTTATGTGTGTGTATATATATATAGTAAGTTCCTTGAAAATAAAAACAATCAAGCATTGCATTTCATGCATCATTTGCATAAGCAGGTTTCTCTTTCGCCAGATGTCTCATTGGTGTTTCTTCTGTGCTTCAGCCAAGCTGACTCATCAGTACAATACTCGCGCCAATCACTCCAGAATTATGGAACATCTTAAGCAAGTGAATAGAGACTTGAAAGAGGAGATCACCCGCCTGACTGCCATGATGGAGTCAATTCTAGCTGCATATAGCCAGTCTTCTCCAACGCCCGCAACTCCTCCTCCTTAGAGGACTGTCATTTCAGAGGTGGCTACCTCTACTGTTCCTGCAACTGGTGCTCATTTCGCACCTAACATGCCTGCCGGATTCCCGTGGGGAATGCCGCCAAACTTTGTGCCTGAAGGATTTGCTCATACATTTTCTTCTATGCCGATATCTAGCCGAGTCAAGTATGTGCCACCATCTATTGTGCATACTTTGCCTCGTGTGGAAGACACCATTTATCATTCCAATCCATCTGAGGGCCCGAATGTGTATGAGAAAATGGATGAAATGAAGGATCAATTTCTTGAGTTGCGCAAAGAGTTGAAAACTTTGAGAGGTAAGGACCTATTTGGGAAGAGCGTTGCTGAACTATGCTTGGTGCCGAATGTGAAAATTCTAGTGAAGTTCAAAGTGCCTGACTTTGAGAAATACAAAGCGAACACATGTCCGCTCAGTCATTTGGAGATGTATGCCCGCAAGATGTCTACCCAAATAGATAATGATCAACTGTTGATCCATTACTTTCAAGACAGTCTGACCAGCGCTGCATTAAGATGGTATATGGGGTTATCGCAACCTGAAAATGGAATGTCAAAAAAACAACCGGCGAAGAAAGACAGGAGAGTCGCCACCGTGTGTTATTTATCCCAAAGGAGGGAAAGGAAACGCTTGAAGTAAACCTGGAAAAAGGAAAGGACAAGACAGGGTCTCGCAACCAAATCTTGGGTTCGGGAGTCGATTATGCGAAGGGAAGGTATTAGCACCCCTACGCATCCGTAGTACTCTACGGGATCCACTTTTGTAGTTCTTGTCTAAAGGGTGTGGGTTTATCTTGTGCTGTTTACTGAAAGAAGGGTCAAAAGAAAATGACTCGCATGGATGTCGCATCCACTACATACGTATCTCATCTGAATATGAGAATCAGAGTCTTCGTAGCTCGGCTGACCTAGGGGTTAAGGGTAATTGTGCTCGCTAAGACATCGCGTCTTATGCCTACGTATCTCATCTGGCCTGAGAATCAGAGCAAAACGTAGTTCGGATAACTACGGGGTTATGGATTGGGTTTTGGACGAACGACGTTACTACGCAATCTACCAGGTGCTCAACCTTTGGAGGCTTACTCGCCTGTAGTAGAAGGAGTTAACGTGTTCTTAGGAGAAGAAAAATCAATGAGTTGGTAGGGTTAGGGATGCTCATGCAAAAAGGGAAATCCTAGACGAAGGAACTTGCATAAAGTAAACACACAAAACATTGCCTCCTATCGAGGTCTTCCAGCTAAGAAAGCGGTAAAAATACGGGAAAATGTAAAAGTACCACACGGATAAAGACCCGAAGTAACAGTAATTAACGGAACAAGGAAACCCTGAGATCCTTCCAAGCTAACACCATCAATAAAAAGTGAGTCAATACAGGTAATCGGAATGAAACTCCAGGGGGTATCCCACAAATAAGGTGGGAAACCACGCAAGTTATCCCTGCAAAAGTCATGTGAGCCCTCACAAAACAAAACTCAACAAACAGGTTAGAGAAACAAGATAGGGTAACCAAGAGTTGCCCCCAAATCAAAATGTAACCACATGAATCATGCCCTTTCAATTCACAAAAAGCTCACAAAAAGCAACCAAGGGTAGGAGGCCTAAACCTCTTGTCAAACACATGCATCAAAAGGGTATCAAATTCACCCATAATACCTCATACATTCAGAGCATTCAAATTGAAGGCATAAAGATGATGGATATAGGGCAAACCTGATTGGAGAGCTTGATTGAAATTGAGTTGCACCCGTGAGGTTTACAAAACAATCTTTAGGGTTTATGTGAGGCAGAGGTGATTCTGTGCAGTTGAGTTCCCTTCAGGGTTTGGAGGCTGCTCTGAGTTCTCTGTCAGGTAGTCTCTCTCTCACTATCTTTTTCCTCCAGCCAGGGTAATAGGAATAGAATGAAATTTTGTTTCACTGAAACTCTGAATTTATAACCTGATTTTTGTGGACCCGTGGGCTCAAATGAGAGAGGTCCAAGTCCAAGATTTTATTTATTTATTTATTTTCTTTTTTCGTTTTTCGTTTTTCGTTTTTTTTTCAAAACACGTGGGCTTCGCCTAGCGAGCATGACAGCTCATGAACAAACCTTTGCTCCTTTAAGATTAACGTTTTGACTGACGAATAGACCCCTGTTGGAAGTAACTCAAGTCTTTCCCTTGTGTTGACTGATCATCTAAATAGAACCCACAAAGTGTCCTGGATGATGTTCAAGCTTTTTGGAGCTAATCCCGATTGACATGATGAAATGCAATGTATCTAATGTTAAATGACCTAAAAATGAATGCGTGAATAAGGAGGGCAAATTTTGGGGTGTTACAGCTGCCCCTATTCAGTCATCAGCTAACCCGAGCAGGATGAAAGCGAACAGCTTATCAGACAAACATGGTGAGCTGTGATTGAATACCAAAGACAGACCGAAAATTTGCGCTCCGAGAACACCACAAAAATGCTGAAATACACCGCGCTGTTTATTTCTCTTCCGATCTGTAGCGGTGTATTCGTCATTTTATGATTTATTGATTAAATCAAAAGCAAAGCATACAAAGAATCGAGTCGCCACCGCACTTTTATTTATCCAAAGGATTGGCTAAAAAGCGAACAAAAGCCTAAGAAGTTTTACACATAGAAAACTAATGAAAAGATCAGAGAATCTGGGTAAGGGGGTTAATTACGCAATGGGAAGGTGTTAGGCACCCAAAACGTCCTAGGTACTCATAGGGAGCCCTTTTCACAATTGTTGTATGACATGTTATTTGTTATGAAATATTTATTGTGCAAACATGGATGGAAGGGATGAGAAAAGAATATACAAGTTTTATTGTTTTTGTGTTTGAACGGATGAACCCGTTGCCTACGTACCTTTCCATGGAAGGTAAGGATCAAAACGCCGTAGTTCGGCTAAAAGATTTCCAAAAGTGTGTGAATTGATTTTAAAACAAAAGCCCTAAGGTCTTTCGTTATCCACGGGAGAAAACTCAACCTTATACAAACAACAAGTCCACCATGTGAGAAAAGCTTCGACGTACTAGAGGGGTTAACCCTGTTTTCAGTACGGAAGTCTTACAGTTCGATCACTAAGGACAAAAGGTGAGATTAACATCAACCAACTAGGATAAATCAAACCTATGGCTAATGTATGAAAACTTGCCAAGAATGGACAAAGCCACAAAACAATTGAATGAGTTGGATTAACCAATTAGAATTTATTCACAAAAGATGGTCAAAGTATGATTAGAATTCAATTCAAAAAGAAGTATTGAGAAAGTGAAGTTTGAAAAGTCAAAGGCTTAAGGCCTAGGTTTCTAATTTGAAAAGAGATGAAAATGTTTGCACAATAGTTTTCAAGTTTTGATTAACATGCAAATGGAGGTTTAAGAGACAAAAGGATGGTGGGTGAGGGAGTGTAAAACTTCTCAGATGTTCACCTCTTGAAATCATATGGAAGATGATTCAAGTGATTCCTCTGGAATAGGCAACAATACACAATAACAAATAAGCAAAACAAATGGATACCGGATGCCAATTACTGGACTTATACCAATCCCACTGAAGCACAAATAATGGATACCGGATGCCAATTACTGGACTTATACCAATCTCCTAAAACAAAACAATGATACCAAATGCCAATCACTGGGCTTATACTAGTCTCACAAAGGAAAGAAAGAAAACAGGATACCGGATGCCAATCACTGGACTTACACCAATCTCCTACCATATCACAGGAAACAAATGCCAAGAACTGGACTTATAATTGACTCCTCAATGGTCATAGGAAACAACTGCCAATAAATGGACTTACAGTTGACTCCTCAAAACAAAATGATCACACAGATATGAACAATGATTATGCAATTATGTACAATTAATGATGATAAATGCACAAAGGCACACATAAGCAAACATGCACAGATGAATCAAGCAATCAGACAAACAAGTCAATTAGCACACACTATATACAAGCAATTAGGCTCAAACAAGGTTAGACTTTACAGTCAACTGGAATGGGGTAAGTTGTGCTCTTAACCTTAACATTGAGAGTTAAGGTGAAGCAGATGAAAAGGAGATGAGGGGTGTGCCTCATAGCTCTTATCCCTGGCCTGGGAGAGCTTTGAATATAGAAGGTGTGGGAGTTCAGAAAGTAGGAACTCTTCTCCACAAGTGATTGACTCTATAGATCTTGGGTTAGTATCCACAATGCATTAACATGTAATGTGAGCAAAGGGATGACACACTGAATAGTAGGAGATGGACTACACATCTCTTTTATCTACCAATTGCCTTATCAAAGGACTTTTCCTGCTTAGCACCAAAGTAAACACACAAGAACATGGCCTCTTAAGGAGGGCTTTAGACAGGTGCCTGCCCAAGTAACATGACAGGTCTTCCAGACTACATGAAGAAGAGAGGTTATACCTAAGTGGTTAAGCAACCAAGCAAAAGCAAGTTCAAAGTGAACTTAAGCAACTAAGTACCTGTGGAAACATCAAACAAATCAGTATACAACTCAGACAATCAAACAACAGTCAATTATCAACAGTCAAACCCAATAAGCAAAGGCATAAGCCACAAGTCAAGCTCAAATGAGTTAACAACCCTACAAAACACACAATGTTAGTAGTCAAAGGCAAACATCAAATGCTCAAGTGTTGAAGCATAATGAACCATTTAACTTGGATGTTCAACCTGAAAACAAAGCTCAAACATGAGAAGCAAACCACTAGGTCAAAGCCTAGGGTCAAAGATGGAGAAAAAATTTAAAACAGAAGCTGAAAATTAACATGAATCAACTTCAAACACATCTTGAAACAATCCAAAAGGTCTCACATTCATATCAATTACCAAATTCATTTCATGAACAATTGAAGGCAAGGTATGCAAGTTGAAAGCACATTGTGACATCAAAATGAACAAATGCACATTAATTCAAAAATGATTCCAATAATCTCAAGAAAATTCATGGATGAACAGAACATACAACATGATCAGCACACAAAAAATTAGGGCAATTGGACATGATTAAGCATGGTAATCAAATTGTATAAGGCAAGGCAATCAAAACAAGCTCAAATATGACACCACTTGGCATACCAACTTAGCACAAGCCTAAAACAGAAATGAATCAAGGTAAAAACCTCAAACCAAAGCCAAAACAATCTTTAACATGTCTAGAAACAATGTGCAAAATTTCACATTCATAGGATAAAGCACAAGCATTTCACAAACAAATGAAAATCAAGACTATTCAAAAGCTCACGCATGGTCATCCAGAAAGAAAAAATCTCAATCAAATCAGAAATCAATCCAAAAATTCCACAAAAAATCATGAGCACTCACAACATCCATATCATGCATCATACAAAATATCAAGGCATTTGGAATTCATTTAGCATGGCAAATCAATTAATCAAGTTGAGCAAGCAAAGGTGTGACACACATTGTCACACCTACATTCACATGATCATAAAATAGAAACCACAAATGGTAAAAATGCAAACTCAACACCAAAATGTCCAGCCAAGAGTCTAGTTTAAGCATGTTAAATTTCATAGGCATTGGATTAGATCTCATCATTTCACAAGAGATATGGCAAGCAAGGTACAAAAAGGCATACATGTTCACAAACCCTAGGCAAAATTAATTTCCAGCCGTGCACAATTCATGAAAAAATAACCAAAAAATAGTAGACAGAAAATGTGACATCATGCAAAAATCCTCATATTTTTTGGATCATTTTTGGATTTATTATGATTTTTTGAAGATGCAATTGAAAAATGAAATAAACATTGAAATGGAAAATGAAATAATTGGAATAATATGAATTAAATTGAATTAATTTCGAATTTTGATGTTTGGCGCCTCTCCTGTACGCACCGTTTCACTAAAAGATTGGCTCAGCCAATCAGAACGCGTCATGGAGTACGCATGCAGCCAATAGAATAAAAACCCTAGGAACCTTTGGCAACGGTTTAGCGAAACTTTTAGCAACGGATTTCTGTAGCATATTTAAAATCAAAACCGTTGCCTTAGGACCTGCACTTCATCTTCTTAAACGCGACACGCATGAACAGCACACTCAAGAACACTCCAAGAACAAAATCTCCAGATCTTAAAAACTAATACATCATCATGTAGCTTACACATCAAGAAGCAAGAATCAATTAATGCAAAGGCATTTAACATCAAGAATCATGTGGATCGAGCAAATCAACATTTATCATGCAAACTTTAAATAAATGAATCTCAGTGAATAATGCACGGTTTTAAGTGATTCAAAGCTCAGCATGCTCACACAATCAAGATCTACAAGTTTAGCATAACAAAATTGAGAAATAAGAGACACGAATTTATGACCTCTTGCAGAGCAGTTCTTGAATTCGCGTTTTCCAGGCCTGGCTATGCTTAAATCTTCCTCTACAAAGCTTGTATGAGTGAATGGATGAAGTCTTGATATTCAATTGAGCACGACTCAACAGATTTTGAATTCCACCATTGATGATCTTCAAGCTTGCATAGGCTTCAAACTCCACGAATTCATGTGATTCTCGCTTGCATCTTGCTCTATGATGATGCTAGATGATGAATTTGGCAAGGAAAATGCAATTGGATTGAAGAATTGTGAAGAAAAATTGAGAGAAAGTTTGAGAGAAATTTTATAGATCTGAAATTTATGAAGTGTGGTCATGATTTTCTGTTAGGGTTTTGGTTTAAATACTCTCCACTAATCACCCTCTAAACATGATTAACCAATTGGTAATGAAAATGATTAAAATGGAGGTGTAAGTGCAAATTAGCAAATTCACCTCATGCATGGTGTGCATGATGAACAGTGCACGTGGCTGAGTTCAAATTCACTTAAAAATGCATTTTGGAGCTATTGGCAATGATAGAATGTCCAAACAATTCACCAATTTTAAACTTTGAAAATTCCCTCCAAAAATCAAGTGAAAAATGCAAATAATTGTGTGATGAGAATTGATGTAATGAAATGCATGTTTTGGGAAGTAGAAGTCAAGAGAAGAATGTACAAAAAAGAACCACTTCATTTGTCCATTTGGTTGAGAAGTTATGCACTTTTGAATCTCCATGTACACCTTGCCATGTTTTGATCATATCTTCTTAACCACACATGAGAAATGGATGATCTTGGACTTTTTGGAAATGGGAGAGAAAGATCTACAACTTTCATGTTAAACAAAATTTCATTTGAAGCATTTTTGATGATGGAATTTGAAGTTGAAGTTAGGTTAAAACCTTTCCATTTTTGGCAATTTTGAATTATAGGTCACTTTCTATTTTTGGAAAGTTTTGACCTGACTTTATTTTCTTCAATGTTGATGTTTGAAATGTCAAATGAGACTTGTTTGAACATGAATGAAGTATTTCTAGGCTCTTCCCACCTCCAAATCCAACAGTTGACCTGGCAGTTGACTTTTCTAGGCCTTCAGATGACCTGGCAATGCTCAGGTGAAATTCAAGCCTCTACCACTTGGGATTTTGATTCAAAATGATATCATGGCTCATATGAACTCTTGATAATGAATGTGGTATCCAAATTCTCAAGAATGGCCACCACTTATGGCTCAATGACTGCCTTTGACTGTTTTGACTGTTGATTACTTCATCTGCAAGACAAAGGTTAGATGACATATTTTTGTACTTTTGGTTAGTAAACAAATGAAAAGCAATGATATACAAATGCAAAACATGCTTGGTGATCAAGAAACACTCTCAAAAGATGACCCACCCACAGGGAAGCAAGCAAGGTGCACAATGATCCTTGAGGCAATGAATGATATGATATGATGCCATGAGGGATCTTAGGGACAAAATTGGGGTCTTACACGATCCTCTGACTGAATATGAATCAGCCTTCTGACTTAATCTGGACTTTCGATCCTCTGGCTGAATTTATACTCAATTTAGTCCTCTGGTTGGATGTTAATTTTGATCCTCGGGCTGGATACGGTTTCAATCTTCTGGTTAGATCTTCTTCGATCTTTTGGCTAGATCTTCTTTGATTCAATTCTCTGGCTGAATCTATTTTCTTTGATTCTCTGGCTGAATCTACTTCGATCTTCTGGCTAGATCTGGATTGTTTCGATTCTCTGACTGAATCTATTTCCGGTCTTCGGGCTAGACCTGACTTCGATCTTCTGGCTAGATCTTCTTCGATCTTCTGGCTAGATCTCCTTTGTTTCGATTCTCTGGCTGAATCTATTTTCTTTGATTCTCTGGCTGAATCTACTTCGATCTTCTGGCTAGATCTGAATTGTTTCGATTCTCTGGCTGAATCTATTTCCGGTCTTCGGGATAGACCTGACTTCGATCTTCTGGCTAGATCTGGATTGATTTGATGATAAATTCCCATCATCAGGATCTCGCATCTGAGGCATGCGCTGGTTGACTCTCTTTCGAAATCTGCGCCCAATCTTCGTGTTAGATATGCAGCTTCGAGAATATCCCACTCTTAGGCTTCGTACATATTCTTCAGGCTAGAACATGTTATAACGACTCTTCGATTAGACTTTGTTTTTTAAATGCGATCCGCGGGCTGGATCCTCTTGTAAACTGATTTTCTGTTGAGCTGTCAATCTATTCCTCTAGCCGGCTCGCTGGGGAAATAACACTCGTAGTCGACTCTCTGGCTGAATCTTCAAATTGAACCTCAGGCTGGCTCATTGGAAAATGATTCTCAGGCTGAATCTTCGAATTGAACCTCAGGCTGGCTCATTGGAAAACGATTCTCAAGCTGAATCTTCAAAATGACCCTCAGGCTGGATCACTCACGCTTGATCCTCTGGCTGGATCTCATGACTTTGGTTGTAAAGTAATTCTTCAGTCTGCTTGGAAGAACCTGTTTATCAGCTTATGTGTATGCTTGATATGATATGCATGCAAATGCAAATGTTATGCATGGTGTAAAAAGAAATCTGCTTGGGGAAGCAAACTCCGGTAGGGAACGGATCGCTGTATCAATCCTTGAATGCTCTGTGGGGAACGATCCGTCTGCCGGGACCGGGGAGCCACCGAAAATAAATCGGCCTTTTTTGAAAAGTTGACCTTGCTGGGGAAATATCAACTATGGAAACTTTGCTTGGCGAGGCTCTACGAGGAGAGTCTGTGAGGAAAGCACTTCCTGGGGAAATGTCGTAGGAATCGACCTTTGCTGGGGATATGAACTTGCTAATCGTCCTCAAGCTGGGGATTAGAACAAATCTATTAGAAATAATCTGCTGGGGGAATGAGATGAACACTGGGAACACCACCCTCTTGTCTGTTGGGTATGCGACTACTCCGCTGTTGCTGGGAAGATACAGTCTGGCACTGTCGACTCTATTGGAGATATATAGTCTGGGTACTATCAACTCTACTGGGGAACCTGCTCTGCAGAGGAGAGGCTTTGTCAACCGCTTGGGGGTGAGGATTCATGACTTGGCATCCAGTTCCTGTGACCTGTAACCAAAAAATACACGTATGCCCCGGGGAATTACTCGGTTTGAATTCACCGTCCGGGATTAAGCACATTCAAAGCAATTTTAAATGTTTTCCTGTGCAAATCATCTGCAAAAGCCACCATTATATTCAGATGCAATATGTTTCATCAAGAATTCAGACATCTTTTTGCAAACAAACTGATAAATGAAAAATAAAGAGGCTTTTTAACTGAATATTCGACTTTTGTTGGTTGAAAAATTTGTGCCTGGAATAGGTGTCGCATTACGCGAAAAACCGGCGGGAAAACGAAACAACAGAGCCGCCACCGTGCGTTATTTATCCCAAAAGAGGGAAAGGAAACGCTCGAAGTAAACCTGGAAAGGACATGGTCTCGCGACCAGAGAGAGATGGGATCGGGAGTCGGTTATGCGAAGGGAAGATATTAGCACCCCTACGCATCCGTCGTACTCGACGGGATCCACGCTCAGAAAGAATAGAAGAAAGGTTGCTAAAGACTGCTCAAACACTGCACACACGCTGGAAACAAACATAGAAAGACAAAAGAAACGGACTCGGCAGGATATCGCATCCTGAGCCTACGTAGTCTGTCAGACACAGACATCAGAGTCGACGTAGTTCAGGACAGGGGAAACGTGCTCGCTAGGATGTTGCATCCTATGCATACGTATCTTCTCTAACTAGAGAAGAATCAGAGCACTCGTAGCTCGGCTAACGCATGCCAAACAAAACACAAACACAAACAGGAAACCGACTGCCAATCGCTGGACTTATGTCAGACTCCACACAAACAGGCAAACATGGAAACCGAATGCCAATCGTTGGACTTACATCAGACTCCGAACCAACAGACACACACCCACACAGGAAACCAACTGCCAATCGCTGGACTTATGTCAGACTCCAAACAGAAAAGGATAACAAGACACAGGAAACCAACTGCCAATCGCTGGACTTATGTCAGACTCCAAACAGAAAAGGATAACAAGACACAGGAAACCAACTGCCAATCGCCGGACTTATGTCAGACTCCAACACACACAAAGGGGTTGAAAAAGAAAAGGGCGCCCGGAGAGATCAGCTCATCTCCTGCCTACGTACCTCATCTGGTATGAGGATCAGGGCGACGTAGTTCCCCTAAACAGGGAAAGAACTTCTAACCTAACCAGAGACAAAGGGAGATAACAGACTACTAGGGAGACTACGACTCGGGCCTAGAAGTTGTCATGCATACGATCTCTATGTTGAGGTTTCTATCCTAACTTGCACAGGAATCAAGCTATCCTAAACAGCACAATCAAACAAATACAAGCACAATAAAGCAAGCACACACACTATATGCAAACAATTGGCTCACACAAGGCTATGCTGTAGAAACAAGCCAACTGGAATGGGGTGTTTTTAGCTCTTAACCCTAATATTGAGAGTTAGGGTGAAGCAGATGAAATGGGAAGTGAGGGTAAGACCTCACAGCTCTTATCCCTGGCCTGGGAGAGCTTGAATCAAATAGAAAGTGCGGGAGTTCAGAATGAAGGAACTCTTCTCCACAAATGACTGACTCTATGGACTAGATTTTGGGTTCTTACTCACAATGCATCAACACATGGTGTGAGCAAAGTGAGTGACACAACTGAATAGCAGGGGATGGATTGCACATCCCTTTTATCTGCCAATTGCCTCTTAAGAGGACTTTACCTGCTTGACACAAAATTAAACATCCACAAACATTGCCTCTTAAGGAGGGCTTCAGACAGGTGCCTACCAATAACAGTAGGTCTTCTAGACTACATGAAGATTAAGGAATTATACCTCAGTGGTATGCCAACCACAAGTAAAAGCAAAGCAAAGTTCAAATGAACTTAAAGCAACTTAGGTACCTGTGGAAACAACTAAACCAATCAGTACAAAATCCAAACAATAGTCAACAACAGTCAATATCAAACAGACAACCCAACATGCAACACATGAGCCATAAACACAAGTGAATTATCCTCAAAGCCTACAAAACAAGCAAGTGTTAGCTAACAACAACCAATAATCAAGCTCAAATGAAGGATCAACATCAATCAAGGAGATGCACACTTGAACCTGAAATCACAACTTAAATGGTAAGTAACAAACCACTAGGTCAAAGCCTAGGGTCAAAGGGAATCAAAAATCCAAAACAGAAGCTCAAACTCAACATGAATCATATTTAACCAATCAAGAACAAGTCCTAAAAAGGACCAAAGCAAAATCATCATGCAAGTTCATGTAATAGGCAAGAGAAGTCAATGACCAATTCAAGGCATACAAATGGACAATGAGATTCAAAATTCCAAATCAAATCAGAAATGGTTCAAATAATTTTGGAAAAAATCATGATCATTCAACACATCCAAAACATCCATCATACAAAAAATCAGAAGCATTAGAGGTCATTTGGCATAGAAATCAAATTGCACATGTTGAACAACCAAAGGTGTGACACAAATTGTCACACCATGCAAACACAAGCATAAAACAGAAATGGAGCATGGGAAAAATGCCAAACCAAAGCCAAAATGTCCATCAATGTGTCTAGAATCAGCATGTAAAATTTCAAGTCCATTGGATTAAAAACAAGCATTTCATGATAGTTTGAACAAGGCAAGGTCATAAATGTACATGTGTTCAATCATCCTAGAGCAAATTAATTTTCCAGCCATGCACAACTTATCAATTTATGATCATAAAAAACTAGACAAAACAAGGAGCATTTTGCAAAAAATTGGGGATCAATTGGAGCAATTTTCAATTTTATATGATTTTATGAAGTTGGGAGAAAATTTGGAATTTAAAAATGAACATAGCATGAATTAATGGAGGGAAATGCCAAAAATGGATTAAAATTTGAAAACAGCGCTCGGCCAGGATCGAACCTGGTCCAGATTCAAGTATGAGCGCCTCACCAAAACGACATCGTTTTGGTTAAAACCCTAAGCCTGGCAAAGCAATCCAGAATTCGTAGCAAATGATGAAGGTTTCGTAGCAAATTCGTGGCTATTCTGGAAACGATGATGATCTTCATCCTCTTCAGGAGGTTGAAGATGAAGATTGCATGAACTTCATGAGCAAATTCCAGAAAATCCAGAAAAACTCCAGAAATCAAAAAAATTCCAGAAATCAAAAAAATTCATACCAAACGAATCCTTGTCTCATGTACATTAAAGATCAAAACACAAATCATGCTAAAACATCATGCATCGTTCAAATCGAAGAGAATAAGATTGGACATCCAAATTTCAAATACACATAACTTCATGAATAAATGCATCATTTCACTTGATTTTTTGCTCAGAATCATCACCAACACAAGATCTACACAAATATAACAATGAATTTAAGAATTAGTGAGATCGAAACTTGACCTCTTGAAGAGCAGCAAGTTGGAAACGCGTGCTACAAGGCTCAACAATGGTCCAAAGCTCCTCTACAATGCTTGTTGAAATGATTGATGGAGAGATTGAAGCTCAAACACGTGTGAATCCAGTTGAATTTGAAAATTCCATTAATGCTTCAAGGTTCATGTATGGTTGAGTATGGCACGAACTCCTCCAAATTCACGTTCAAATTCACTCAAAACCTTACCAGAAACCAGAATTATGCAAGGAAATGGAAGTTTATGTGAAGAATTTGGAAAATATTTTTGAGAGAAAAATTTGATCAATTCAAGATTCAGATCTGAAAATGTATGTTAATGGCAAATGCAGTTGTGATTATGCTTATATATGTCTTGCTAATGATTCTGAAAGTAAGCTTAAGCCAAAACTAAACGGGATTAACAAGTTACAAGGTGTATGCATCAATTGGTATTTTCACTCCATGCATGAGATGGCCACGTGAACAGTGCACCACCAAGGCCCAAATTCATCCAAAATAAGCCCATGCACCAATCAGAATTGGAATTTCATGCATGTGATTAACCAAAATGATTTTAGCAATTTTCCTTCAAAAAACTTCATGAATAAGCAAATGATCATGCAATTTGATGAGGTATTTGGAAAATACATGTTATGAGAAGCAAAGTGCAAAAAGAACCACCAAATTTGGAGTCTTGGTTCAAAAGATATGGCCATTTGAATTTTCAAGCACACTTTGTCATGATTTGATCATAACTCCTTAACCATTCATTAGAAATTCATGATCTTAGACTTTTTGGAAATGGGAGAGAAAGATCTTCAACTTTCATGTTGGACAAAATTTCATTTGAAGCTTCTTTGATGTTGGAATGTTGAGTTGAAGTTGGTCCAAAAACTTGCTATTTTTGGAAACTTGAAAGTTACAGGTCATTTTCCATTTTTGGAAACTTTTGATCTGGCTTCAAATCCTTCAAGATAAATGTTTGACATGTTGAATAACCTTCTTTGGGACATGAATGAAGTGTCTCAATCCATTTCTCCATCTCCTAGCCCTCAGTTGACTTGCAGTTGACTTTTATGGGCCTCAGATGACTTGGTCATGCACTGTGGACTTTGAACATTCAACACTTGGCCAAGTTGCTTCAAAATGATCCTTGGGTCATGTAAGCTCATTGGAACCACCATAGGGCTTTCATCTCATGGAAAATGCTCTTGCTCTCTTGCACAGTTGAATCTCCTGACTAGTCTTGACTGATGAGATGTAATGGACTATGCAATGTGAATGCAATATTAATGACCTAAAAATGAAATGTATATACAAATGGGAGGTGCAAATTTGAGGTGCTACAGCTGCCCCTATTCAATCAACTGGGAACCTGAACGGATGAGAGCAACGGCTGTCAGACCTTCAAGGTACACAGGGATTGAATACCAAAAGAACCAGAAAATTTGCACTCTGCAGGGATGAATCAAAGAAAAGCAAGACCATTTACCGATGGCGGATGCTCAATAAAACCTCAGGAAAGCCAGGCCACTTACCGATGGCGGCTTTACTGGAAACTTGATATTTACCGATATCAATGTCAGCGAGGCCATTCACCGATGGCGGCTGGGAAACAACATCCAAAGGAAGCGGGACCATTTACCGGTGGTGGCTTCAACTGGGATCTGATACTTACAGGAAGCAAGACCATTTACCGATGGTGGCTTCAAAACGACCTTTGATATTTACCGATATCGAAGTCAGCAAGACCATTTACCGATGGCTGCTGGAAAACAGATGTCACATAAAGCGAGGCCATGTACCGATGGCGGCTGAACTGGGCATTCGATATTTACCGATATCGAAGAAAGCGAGGCCATTTACCGATGGCGGACAAGCTGGGGATTCGATATTTACCGATATCGAAGAAAGCGAGGCCATTTACCGATGGCGGCTTGGGAATAGTCGACTTGATATACAACTGATATCAAGGAAAACGGTACCATTTACCGATGGCAAACTCCAACTGGGGAGGAAAAAGATATTTTCAACTGGAAACAGACAAAATGCTTACCAACGAATCTACTGGGGATTTGATAGAGAAATACTTCAAAACCAGGCATTTACCGATGACTGGGAAAAACTCAATGTTTACCGACATTGAAAGATGATGTTTACCGACACCAAAAAAGGGACGACCAGACATTTACCGATGACTGGAAAAAATATATACAACCAGACATTTAACGATGACTGGGATGAGACTCGATGTTTACCGACATCGAAAGATGATGTTCAGAAATGAAACAAGACCAAACATTTACCGATGACTGGGATGAGACTCGATGTTTGCCGACATCGAAAGATGATGTTTAGAAATGAAACAAGACCAGACATTTACCGATGACTGGGATGAGACTCGATGTTTGCCGACATCGAAAGATGATGTTTAGAAATGAAACAAGACCAGACATTTACCGATGACTGGGATGAGACTCGATGTTTACCGACATCGAAAGATGATGTTCAGAAATGAAACAAGACCAGACATTTACCGATGACTGGGATGAGACTCGATGTTTGCCGACATCGAAAGATGATGTTTACCGACACCGAAAAAAGAACACACCCGGGTGTTGATGCGACACTTACCGGTATCACAATGATGACATCTTCATTTGTCAAGACAGGGCAGACACCTGCCAGGGACTACGCTGGGGGAGTCGATCAAACTTTCCTTTCACGGACGAGTGAGAAAATAAACCTCTATGAGGGATATCAATCCTGAATGCTGTCAGGAGCAACTGTTGCCAATGTTCTATACAAATGTTGAAATATGATCCGCCTCTGCTGGGGATATGATCCAACTGGTGTAACATATGTATGCATATGTTTGAATTTTTCTATGGCGTAATGCTCCATGTTGAATGGAAATGCTACGCAATTTGAAGATGAAAATGATGACTACATGCAAGATGCAAAAATGATGAAAACTCCTGCTGGGGAGCAAACGGATTGCTCTGCTGAGCACACAAATCTGAATAGATTCTCCAACTCCGTGGGGAGACGCACTGCTGGGAGTGCTTTGCTGATCTGACACTCTGGGAACGACAGAGAAACTAAACCAACTAGGGAGTCATCCATTGGAAAAACACCGCCTCTCAGTGGGGAACAACACTGCTGTTGGGGAATAGGTGATCCTCACTGGGGGATGACCTCTACTGAACCCGATCCACTTGGGGATTCCACTGAGGAAATAAACAAACGATTCCTACCTCCGCTGGGAAAAACACTGCAGACTTCCGCCGGGGAAGCTGTCAACTCAACCCTGATGGGGATTACAGCACTTCAAACCTGGCTGCTGAGGAACTATCCATGGATACCTCCGCTGGGGAACAATAATCTTCCGGCTCGCTGGGGAACTACCAGTCCTCAGACCTGCTGGGGAAATACTCTTCCCGACCCTACTGGGGATTTACAATCAACTTCAGGCCTGCCTGCGGAAGCAACCCTGATCTTTGCTTCGCTGGGGATACAAACCCTGAACCTGCCTGGGACAACCCAACCTCTCACACTACTGGACAGTGCTGAAATTCCTTTTGAACAAACTGTGGCTCACCTGCTTTAGCCAGCAATCAAAAGATAGTGATCTGCAAAACAGCAAGACATACATGCCCCAGGGGATTGTACAGACAAAATACACCCAAGTGTAATCAACATTCAAAATGATTTTCAAATGTTTATCTTTTTGCACATTATTGTCTAGCCTTCATGTTTTTATATGCAATGTTTATCAAGAAGTCGGACGTTTTTGCAAACAAAACAAGTAAAATAAAAACGAGAGAGCAATTTATCTGAATAACGACTTTTATTGATTGAAAATGGGCCTGAAAAGGCAAATACATCAGGAAGCAATTCTTAGGAAGAGGTAATTGCACGCAAAAAGGAAATAAACTATCCTATTGGCAATGTGAACACGACATCCACTATTTCCCAATTCCGTTATGACTCACAGATCATCAATTTCTCCTCAAATTCCTTGCTTTCTGAGACGAATGACTGGACCGATCATATCCTTCAAGATGGTAGACACTGAAGCGCGATGAAGTACAGATAACTCAGACTGTAGTCTTCGCTTTAATCCCTCTTTTGCCTGGATCGCCTTTTCAGGTTTTCAATCCACCGGGATACCCATTTTTGCCTAAGCCGCCCTTGCGGGTTTTCGACTTACCGGGTGTACATATTTTTCATTCTTTATCCCTAACTTTTGCCCGAACCTTTTTTCTCTTTTTTTTTCGGTTCGCCGGGATGCCCTTTTTTTGCCTGGACTCTTTTATTCTTTTTGTCCAGCGGGTCAATTTATGCGAAGTATTTTTTGACTACATCTGAGTTAACAGGGGCGGGAAATCTTCACCATCCATAGTTGTCAGCATCAAGGCTCCACCAGAGAAAACCTTTTTAACAACATATGGACCTTCATAATTCGGAGTCCACTTGCCCCTGTTATCTGTACCGGGAGGAAGGATCCTCTTCACAACTAAATCACCAGTCTGATAGCTTCGAGGACGCACTTTCTGATCAAAGGCTTTCTTCATCCTTCTCTGATACAACTGCCCGTGGCACACAGCTGCTAACCGTCTCTCTTCGATAAGGCTCAACTCGTTAAACCTTGTTCGAATCCACTCAGCTTCGTCAAGCTTGACATCCAACAAGACCCTCAGAGAAGGAATCTCCACTTCAACAGGTAGGACTACTTCCATACCATACACAAGGGAGTAAGGGGTTGCCCTGGTCGACGTACGTACTGAGGTACGGTACCCATGCAAACCGAAAGGCATCATCTCATGCCAATCCTTGTACGTCACGACCATCTTCTGCACAATCTTCTTGATATTCTTGTTTGCCGCCTCTACAACACCATTCATCTTTGGTCTGTAAGGAGAAGAATTGTCATGTTCAATCTTAAAATCTCTGCAAAGCTCTTTCATCATCTTGTTATTGAGATTCGAACCATTGTCAGTAATGATTCTCTCAGGAACCCCATAACGATAGATAATTTCCTTCTTGATGAATCGGGCAACCACTTGTTTTGTAACATTGGCATAGGAAGCTGCTTCCACCCACTTGGTGAAGTAATCAATCGCAACCAGGATGAAGCGATGTCCATTGGAAGCAGTAGGCTCAATCTTTCCAATCATATCAATGCCCCACATCGCGAATGGCCAAGGCGAATTCATGACATTCAGAGGGCTTGGTGGTACATGCACCTTATCAGCATAAATCTGGCATTTATGGCACTTCCGAGCGTACTTGAAACAATCGGATTCCATAGTCATCCAGTAATAACCGGCTCTCAACAACTTCTTGGACATTGCATGACCACCAACATGGGTACCAAAAGATCCTTCATGCACTTCTTGCATCAATATGTCTGCTTCGTGTCTATCCACGCATCTGAGCAGAACCATGTCAAAGTTCCTCTTGTACAGCATGTCATCCTGATTCAAATAAAAGCTTCCAGCTAGCCTTCTCAGGGTTTTCTTGTTATTCTTTGACGCACCTTCAGGATATTCCTGTCTCTTGAGGAAATTCTTGATATCATAGTACCACGGCTTCTCATCAACAACAGACTCGGCTGCAAACACATACGCAGGCCTCTCGAGTCGATTCACCGCAACATGTGGCACATGATTCCACCAATGAACTTTGATCATAGAAGACAAAGTAGCCAAGGCATCAGCCATCTGATTTTCATCCCGGGGTACATGATACAACTTCACTGTCTTGAAGAAAGTCAGAATCCTTCGGGTGTAATCTCGATAAGGAATCAAATGCGGCTGGTGAGTATTCCAATCTCCATTGACCTGGTTAATCACTAGAGCGAAATCTCCATATATGTCCAGAGTTTTGATCCTTAGATCGATGGCTTCTTCTATCCCCATGATACAAGCCTCATACTCAGCTTCGTTGTTGGTTACATCAAAAGTCAGTCTGGCAGAAAAAGGTATATGAGCCCCTTTAGGGTTGATAAGCACTGCCCCAACACCGTTGCCATTCATATTCACAGCCCCATCAAACATCAGTGTCCACTTGTCATCAGGATCCGGTCCTTCCTCGACAAGAGGCTCTTCACAATCTTTCATCTTAAGATACATGATGTCTTCATCAGGGAATTCAAACATCATTGGCTGATAATCATCGATCGGTTGCTCGGCAAGGTAGTCTGACAGAATACTACCTTTGATGGCCTTCTGTGACGTGTACTGGATATCATACTCTGTTAAGATCATCTGCCAACGAGCAACACGTCCGGTGAGAGTCGGCTTCTCAAAGATGTATTTCACTGGATCCATCTTAGAAATCAACAAGGTAGTATGGTTCAACATATACTGCCTCAGTCGGCGAGCAGCCCAGGCCAAAGCACAGCAAGTTTTCTCAAGCTGCGAATATTTTATTTCACAGTCGGTAAACTTTTTGCTAAGGTAGTATATGGCATGCTCTTTTCGACCAGACTCGTCATGTTGTCCCAATACACACCCCATCGAGTTCTCAGTTACTGACAGGTACATTATCAGAGGCCTCCCAGGAACTGGAGGTATAAGGATTGGAGGTTTCTGTAAATACTCTTTTATCTTATCAAAAGCTTTTTGACAGTCATCATTCCACCTGATTGCTTGATTCTTTCTTAGCAATTTGAATATCGGTTCACACGTGGCAGTTAGGTGAGATACAAACCGTGCAATGTAGTTCAATCTCCCTAAAAACCCACGAACCTGCTTTTCTGTTTTCGGTTCAGGCATCTCTTGTATAGCTTTTACTTTTGCTGGATCAACCTCAATCCCTTTCTCACTGACAATGAAACCCAACAGCTTTCCAGATCCCACACCAAACGTACACTTGTTCGGATTCAACCTCAGTTTGAACTTTCTCAACCTTTCAAACAACTTCTGTAAATTCACCAGGTGCTCCTCTTCTGTTTGCGACTTCGCAATCATATCATCCACGTACACTTCAATCTCTTTGTGCATCATGTCATGAAAGAGAGTCGTCATAGCCCTCTGATAGGTAGCACCGGTATTCTTCAGCCCAAATGGCATAACCTTATAGCAAAATGTGCCCCAAGGTGTAATGAATGTCGTCTTTTCCATGTCTTCTGGCGCCATTTTGATCTGATTATAGCCAGAAAAACCATCTATGAAAGAGAAAACCGAGGATTCAGCAGTGTTATCGACCGATACATCAATGTGAGGTAATGAGAAGTTATCTTTCGGACTAGCTCTGTTTAAATCCCGGTAATCGACACACATTCTGACTTTACCGTCCTTCTTCGGCACGGGAACGATGTTGGCCACCCACGGGGGATAAGTAGTAACTGACAGAAAACCCGCATCCAACTGCTTCTGAACCTCTTCCTTGATCTTGACGGCCATATCAGGACTAGTTCTGCGCAGCTTTTGCTTGACTGAAGGACAATCTTCTCTGAGAGGTGGCCTATGCACCACAATATCTGCATCCAAACCAGGCATATCTTGATACGACTAGGCGAATATCTCCACATATTCTTTCAGCATTTCGATCAGCCCTCTCTTGACATCTTCCTTCAAAGCAGCCCCGATTTTGATCTCTCTTCTGGCATCCTCAGTACCCAGGTTAATAATCTCCAACTCCTCCTGATGAGGTTGGATGACCCTTTCCTCCTGCTTCAATAATCTGACCAGTTCTTTAGGGAGTTCACAATCTTCCTCACTCTCCTCTTCAGCTTGGTAGATGGGATTATTGAAATCATACTGAGCCATAACAGAACTGTTTATAGTGGAGTCCGTAAGATCGATTCTGCATGTTTAATGCTTTATTTTAGAAAAAAGAGTTCAAGAAAGTCACAAAAACAAAAAACATTGCCATTTTTATTGTTTTGAAAAGTGAAAATAAAAACAGAAAGACAGTGAGCACTAATTTGTTTGCAAAACATCCTTTATTAATGATATCATTGAAAAACATGATGAGGCCCTACAATGAACCACTACACCTTGGGCAGAACGTAGGGTTTTGTATGTAGAATGAAAAACAAAAGAAAATTACTCTGTCTGAAGAGTAACTTGGACCACTTCTTCTGCTGTCCAATTGTTGATCGACTCCCCTGGAGCGCACAGGCGAACCCAGTTGTTCAGATCACAATCACTGTCCCCGTCTTCACTACCGGCTGCAAAGACGTCACCATGGTTCATCAGCCCAGCGCTGGTGAAGGTACTCAGCCCTTTTTGCTCACTCTGCTCTGCTTGAAGAGGTTCATAACCAATACCAAACTTGTCTTCTTTGACGGGCAAATCAACCATCTTGCCCCAGCCTTCTGCATTTCCCGAGTTGACAACCTCCATAGCCTGCTTGTAGGATGCAATTGAGGCACTTGGCTTCTTCTGCTCAGCGAAAGCCACCTTCTCAATAGCAACGGTCTCGAACGCTTGGCATAAAGTTTCATGGATCTCGCCATCCACCTCCACATATTTGAAAGAGGATAAATGACTCACCAGAATGTCCTCCTCGCCGCACACTGTTACAATCTGACCGTTCCAAACATACTTCAGCTTCTGATGGAGAGTTGACGACACTGCCCCAGCCCCATGTATCCAGGGACGCCCCAATAAGCAACTATAGGCGGGCTGAATGTCCATGACATAGAAGATAATATCAAATACCTCCGGGCCAATCTTCACAGGCAACGTGACTTCACCAAAAACAGACCGTTTGGATCCATCAAAAGCACGAACAATAAGATCGCTTGGAGTGAGGACAACCCCTTCAACATCTATCTTGCTCAAAGTCTTCTTGGGCAGCACATTCAAAGACGAGCCAATATCCACCAACACATGTGACAATACTGCGTCTTTGCACTCCATGGTGATATGCAGGGCTTTGTTGTGGTTACGACCTTCAGGTGTCAGATCCAAGTCTGTGAACCCCAAACCGTGCCTGGTGCTCACATTAGCAATAACACCCTCCAACTGGTTGACAGAAATCTCCTGAGGCACGTAAGCCATATTCAACATTTTCAGCAAGGCGTTACGGTGTGCCTCAGAGCACAATAACAGATAAAGGATAGAAATTTTGGACGGAGTTTGATTCAGCTGATCTACAATCTTGTAGTCACTCTTCTTAATAATCTTCATAAACTCCTCCACATCTTTCTCAAAAGACCCCTCAGGCGCTTCTTTCTGTACAGGTTCTTCTTCAACCACAACCTGCTTACCCTTTGCTTTGGCAAGAGCCTCAGCATTGTTGTCTCTCAAAGGCTGTGGTGCAAACAGACGACCACTCCGTGTAAAACCTCCTGGTCCCCCTACATTGTCCACAACTGGACCCACAGTCACAGGAGCTCTACTCGACAAACCAATAGTCACTGGAGACTGATTAACTGGCCGGATCTGACTTTCTGACCTTTTGTTGTTGCGGTAGGCACTATCATACTTCCACGGTACAGCCCTACTATTCTCAACAGCCCTACCAGACACAGCAATAGTAGTGGGAGCACTGACAGTTACTGGAGCAGATATAGTAACAGGAGTACCAACGGTTGTAGGTGCATTGACAGTTCTCTGGCCACGTCCCTCGGACGGTTTGAAATAAATGGTGAGAGTTGACACCACCTCACGATCTTTCACAGCCCTAGCAAACTGCAAACAACCCTCGTTAATCAAGCCCTGGATACCATTCCTCAACTGCATACAACCATTCTCTGGATCAGCACAGTCTGAACAGCCCGGGAACACTCCCCCATTCAACAGACGCTCTTTCACCACAAACAGCGAAGTCTGAACATCTTCAACATCAACTACCAAGTCTTCAGCTTCCCCATCTTCCACATTATTCACCCTATGCGCACCATGTTGAGGCATAGGATTGTTCACAATGTTCGGAACAGGAGAAAAATTGATTGTTTTAGCGTCAATCAGGTCCTGGACCTTATGATGAAAAGCCCGACAATTCTCTATATGGTGCCCCGGTGCACCAGAATGGAAGTCACAACGAACGTTGGCATCATACCCCGCAGGTATCTTTGTCAACGGAGCCATTGTACGCAACTCAACAAACCCCAATCTGAGCAATTCGGGCAGCAACTCAGTGTATGTCATAGGTAACGGGTCGAATCGACGGTCCGACATTCTCTGTCTCGGCTGAAATGGACGTTGTTGTTGTTGTTGTTGTTGTTGTTGTTGTGGTGCTCTTTGTTGTTGTTGTTATCGTGGTTGAGGTGCTGGGATAGTTACAGCAGCAACCTGACGGTAATGTCCGCTATTCATATTTCTTCTGTGTTGCACAACATTTGTCTCTCCCTCTCTTCTGCGGGGTGCCCCAGAAAATGGCTTCTTTGAAGATGAAGAACCAGCATCCTGAATCTTTCCAGCTTTAATGAGACTCTTTGTCCTTTCTCCATAAATCACCACATCAGAGAAACTACCGAACGGGCAACTCCCCATCCGGTCCATGAACACACCTTGTAAAGTCCCAATGAACATATCGGTCAACTCCTTCTCCAGCATCGGAGGTTGCACCCTTGCAGCTAATTCACGCCATCTCTGGGCGTACTCTTTGAAACTCTCTCCAGACTTCTGACATAAGCTCTGTAACTGAGTTCGACTCGGCGCCATGTCCATATTATGCTTGTATTGCCTCAGAAAGGCTTCCCCCAGATCTCTCCAACTTCTGATGGACTCCCTCTTCAGCTCCATGTACCAATCCAAGGAAGCTCCAGATAAGCTGTCCTGGAAAAAGTACATCCACATCTTCTCATCATCTGTGTAGGCAGAGATCTTTCTGTAGTAGGCCTGCACATGAGTGCGAGGACAAGAAGTGTCATTGTATTTGTCAAAAGAAGGTGCTTTGAACTTATAAGGGATCCTCAGCCCTTCAACCAATCCCATATTTGTAACATCAAACCCCAAAGAGTTCTGACACTCCATGGCTCTGATCTTCTCAGCTAGGGCATCAACCCTCCTATCCCTTTCGTCAGTTCTTCCCACAACTTCATCATCCTCACTGAGGAGAGTAAACATATCCTCCTGCCTATCAACCAATGGAGCAGGATTACGGACTGGAGCACGAGTCACTCTGGCATTAACTGTCTCTGGAGCAATAGGTTGACCGTTGATTCTGATACCCCTCAACTCATCACCCACGACATAGTTATTGATGGGAACAGCAGCAGTAGCAGGGTCATTGATTGGGCCTCCCTCTGGCAAAGCATGGTTGACCGGTGGAATTGCAGCTTCTTGTCTCTGGACTAGGGCTCGAAGTTCTTCTTGACCTTGCGCAACCCCTTGCATCATATGCATGAACTGGGCCATGTTAGCCCTCATCTCTGCTAACTCAGCTTGCACTTGATCCATATTCCTCTGTTGATTCAACCTCGTAGAGTAGCGGTGCGGACGTTGATCAGCAATCCTGCCTGAAACAGGAACCAGAATGAGAAGTCTTGTTCAAGAACACCTGTAATGCAAGAATGATATGTGTATGATGCTAATGATGCGTATGATGCACATGATATGTTCATTCCTCAGGCATTCAAAAGCCTAATTCATCTTTCAAAAGATGGCAACCTGCAACAATGAACAACACAGAAGCAGACTATACAGGATAAAAAGCACAAGGTGAAACATCAACATCCTCATCTATAGACATGAACAATAAAGGTCATACAAACATAGTTCAATCAAAGATAACATCAGAGTACAACAAGGGATCCCATCCAACAATCCTGGAGGTGATTCTCAAAATAAACAATAAGATAAACTACGGAAGTCGTCCTCCAGGAATGAGAGTCTTCAAATACTGGCATTGATCAATCAAACGGTCGCACTCTGAACAATCAGGTAAAGGGGTGATCTTCTCCTTCAGTTGCCTTCTGAGCTCCACAACTTCTTCTCCAAGTTGGTTCTCTGATGCAAGCCTCAGGTCTACCTCCTTCTTCAATTGGATGTCTTTGTCCTTAAGCTGCTTTTCCAGGTCTCGTATCTTCTTTTGGTAATTGGCTTCAGCTTTCTGCAACCTCAAGCACTCGCGGTGTTCTTCATTCAACAATGTCTCTATTTCCTCATAGGACATTTTCTTGCTATTCAATCTGCTAGCACTCTCACCTTGCACTCCTTTGAGTTTATGGGCCAAACTCAACTTATCAGCTTTGGCTTTGTAAAGCTCCATCTGGATCTCTTGTTCTTTCTCTTTCAACCGACGATTCTTCATTAAGGCTTGTTTATAATACTCAGCAGACACATTCTCAGAAAGGATCAAAGGCGGTTGCTCCTGCAATGGTTCCATCTTATCATAGGGTAACAACAAAGTCTCAACTCTATCCTTGACCCACTCAATGTAGGCAGGCATAGCAATGGCAAACTTCTTCCCCAAGACAGATCCATCTTTGACACCAATAGTCTTCCAAGCTCTTCCCACTTGCTCCAACCTAGCTGGATTACTCCGCTTCTCAAAGTACACACTCTCAGCTATCTCAGCATCTAGCGGTCTTCCATTCATCACAAACCCCAACTGACGGAGAGAAAGAACCGGATTGTAACTGATGCAACCCTTAGTCCCTATGAGTGGCACGTTACGAAACTCCCCACAACTCATGATAACATTGCGCACATTCATCCTGTAAGCTTGCCACCTGATGTCATAGGATGTGAGTGACATAACCCTCTGAGTCCACTTATGAGTGTTCTGAGTATCCATAAAAGGTCCACTGGTTGGCAGAAAAGACAAGAACCATCTAAGTAGCAATGGGAGACAACACCTGATAGCTCCACCCTTACCATGCCTGCTATGGATAGCATAGTAAGTGTCAGCTAACAGGGTAGGAACCGGGTTTCCTCTGATGAAGATAGTAATTTCCGCAAGATCCACAAAATTAAGCATGCTAGGGAACAACACAGCTCCATAGATCATGATAGCTAACTGAGCATTGAAAGCTTCCCAATTCCCCTTCTTCGCTTCTTCCTTAGCCATGCTCACCAAGTACTTCAAAGACAAACCCACAATATCACCACTTGATTTCCAATTGTCACTCACCTCCTTGATACTCAAATAAAGAGCCTTAGCAACAACCCTGAAATCAACCTCCTTTGGCACATCCAGGAAAGGCACCTGGTACTTGATCGGGACATTCATCAGAATGGAGTACTCCTCAAGAGTGGGCGCTAACTGATAATCCTGGAAGGTGAAACAACGGAGCTCTGGATCATAAAACTGTAGGAGAGTCTGCAACGGTACTGGATCTACCACCATCTTCAACAGTGTCAACAAGTCCCCATACTGATCAACAAACACCTTCTGATTACCGCCGGTCACAAAGTTGCTCAACTCTACCAAAGACGTCAATGGCTCACGGTGAAAACTGTAGGTGCAAGTCTTCCTCTTCGACCCTGGAATGGTTGCCATCTCTCATAGTGAACAGACTCTTGAATGAACCTGAGAAATGATATGCATGAGGAGATTAGCTTTTTTTTTTTATTGCATTATTTTTTGAAAATAAACATGCTATGATGCAAATGATGCAATTATGACTGGTTGGCTGTGTATCATGGAGCACAGGATCAAAACTTCGGCATCGGAACCACAAAGTCATCTGAAACCCATATCTCTGAACCAAGTCACCAACGGGAACCAATAGCCACCAACAGGACCAAGAGTCACCAACAGATCAAGTCACCAACTGATCAATAGTCACCAACTGATCAATAGTCACCAACTGTACCTGTAATGATTCATTCCCTCCCCACTCACGGGTGTCATCTAGGCCAGGGTAAGGTCAAGAGAAACGCAGGATAAACAACCCTTTCAAGAATATCATCATGTACACACGAGATGTATATACCGATAATACCCCATCAGGATCTGAACTGCTCGTGATATCATGTTCCGCTAAATGGCGCAATACCACCCGCTTCCCATGAATCACTCTATTCCTAGGTGTCCTAAAGTTCACTCATGGCCTGGGTATTGGGCCTTTTACCTCTTGTAACTCCCACCCCACAGAGAGATAGACACACAGCCAGCACAATGAAAGTATGATGAATGCAAACATAAATGCAAACATAAATACAAACATCAACAAATAAATGCAATAAATAAAACAGTAAAAGCAACCAACACTATCCTAAAGAGCGCTAGGAGTGACTCGCTTAGGGAAGATGGACCAGTAAGAGGTCAACTTCTCTTGTTTCCCCAACAGAGTCGCCAGTTGTCGCATTACGCGAAAAACCGGCGGGAAAACGAAACAACAGAGCCGCCACCGTGCGTTATTTATCCCAAAAGAGGGAAAGGAAACGCTCGAAGTAAACCTAGAAAGGACATGGTCTCGCGACCAGAGAGAGATGGGATCGGGAGTCGGTTATGCGAAGGGAAGGTATTAGCACCCCTACGCATCCGTCGTACTCGACGGGATCCACGCTCAGAAAGAATAGAAGAAAGGTTGCTAAAGACTGCTCAAACACTGCACACACGCTGGAAACAAACACAGAAACACAAAAGAAACGGACTCGGCAGGATATCGCATCCTGGGCCTACGTAGTCTGTCAGACACAGACATCAGAGTCGACGTAGTTCGGGACAGGGGAAACGTGCTCGCTAGGATGTCGCATCCTATGCATACGTATCTTCTCTAACTAGAGAAGAATCAGAGCACTCGTAGCTCGGCTAACGCACGCCAAACAAAACACAAACACAAACAGGAAACCGACTGCCAATCGCTGGACTTATGTCAGACTCCACACAAACAAGCAAACATGGAAACCGAATGCCAATCGCTGGACTTACATCAGACTCCGAACCAACAGACACACACCCACACAGGAAACCAACTGCCAATCGCTGGACTTATGTCAGACTCCAAACAGAAAAGGATAACAAGACACAGGAAACCAACTGCCAATCGCTGGACTTATGTCAGACTCCAACACACACAAAGGGGTTGAAAAAGAAAAGGGTGCCCGAAGAGATCAGCTCATCTCCTGCCTACGTACCTCATCTGGTATGAGGATCAGGGCGACGTAGTTCCCCTAAACAGGGAAAGAACTTCTAACCTAACCAGAGACAAAGGGAGATAACAGACTACTAGGGAGACTACGACTCAGGCCTAGAAGTTGTCATGCATATGATCCCTATGTTGAGGTTTCTATCCTAACTTGCACAGGAAGCAAGCTATCCTAAACATCACAATCAAACAAATACAAGCACAATAAAGCAAGCACACACACTATATGCAAACAATTGGCTCACACAAGGCTAGGCTGTAGAAACAAGCCAACTGGAATGGGGTGTTTTTAGCTCTTAACCCTAACATTGAGAGTTAGGGTGAAGCAGATGAAATGGGAAGTGAGGGTAAGACCTCACAGCTCTTATCCCTGGCCTGGGAGAGCTTGAATCAAATAGAAAGTGCGAGAGTTCAGAATGAAGGAACTCTTCTCCACAAATGACTGACTATATGGACTAGATTTTGGGTTCTTACTCACAATGCATCAACACATGGTGTGAGCAAAGTGAGTGACACAACTGAATAGCAGGGGATGGATTGCACATCCCTTTTATCTGCCAATTGCCTCTTAAGAGGACTTTACCTGCTTGGCACAAAATTAAACATCCACAAACATTGCCTCTTAAGGAGGGCTTCAGACAGGTGCCTACCAATAACAGTAGGTCTTCCAGACTACATGAAGATTAAGGAATTATACCTCAGTGGTATGCCAACCACAAGCAAAAGCAAAGCAAAGTTCAAATGAACTTAAAGCAACTTAGGTACTTGTGGAAACAACTAAACCAATCAGTACAAAATCCAAACAATAGTCAACAACAGTCAATATCAAACAGACAACCCAACATGCAACATGAGCCATAAACACAAGTGAATTATCCTCAAAGCCTACAAAACAATCAAGTGTTAGCTAACAACAACCAATAATCAAGCTCAAATGAAGGAGCAACATCAATCAAGGAGATGCACACTTGAACCTGAAATCACAACTCAAATGGTAAGTAACAAACTACTAGGTCAAAGCCTAGGGTCAAAAGGGAATCAAAAATCCAAAACAGAAGCTCAAACTCAACATGAATCATATTT
The DNA here is from genome assembly GCF_024323335.1 of Lathyrus oleraceus. Taxonomy (NCBI): domain Eukaryota; kingdom Viridiplantae; phylum Streptophyta; class Magnoliopsida; order Fabales; family Fabaceae; genus Lathyrus; species Lathyrus oleraceus. The sequence continues at coordinate 224,831,084 of NC_066583.1, forward strand.
AACCAATCAAGAACAAGTCCTAAAAAGGACCAAAGCAAAATCATCATGCAAGTTCATGTAATAGGCAAGAGAAGTCAATGACCAATTCAAGGCATACAAATGGACAATGAGATTCAAAATTCCAAATCAAATCAGAAATGGTTCAAATAATTCTGGAAAAAATCATGATCATTCAACACATCCAAAACATCCATCATACAAAAAATCAGAAGCATTAGAGGTCATTTGGAATAGAAATCAAATTGCACAAGTTGAACAACCAAAGGTGTGACACAAATTGTCACACCATGCAAACACAAGCATAAAACAGAAATGGAGCATGGGAAAAATGCCAAACCAAAGCCAAAATGTCCATCAATGTGTCTACAATCAGCATGTAAAATTTCAAGTCCATTGGATTATAAACAAGCATTTCATGATAGTTTGAACAAGGCAAGGTCATAAATGTACATGTGTTCAATCATCCTAGAGCAAATTAATTTTCCATCCATGCACAACTTTCCAATTTATGATCATAAAAAACTAGACAACACAAGGAGCATTTTGCAAAAAATTGGGGATCAATTGGAGCAATTTTCAATTTTATATGATTTTATGAAGTTGGGAGAAAATTTGGAATTTAAAAATGAACATAGCATGAATTAATGGAGGGAAATGCCAAAAATGGATTAAAATTTGAAAACAGCGCTCGGCCAGGATCGAACCTGATCCAGATTCAAATATGAGCGCCTCACCAAAACGACATCGTTTTGGTTAAAACCCAAAGCCTGGCAAAGCAATCCAGAATTCGTAGCAAATGATGAAGGCTTCATAGCAAATTCGTGGCTATTCTGGAAACGATGATGATCTTCATCCTCTTCAGGAGGTTGAAGATGAAGATTGCATGAACTTCATGAGCAAATTCCAGAAAATCCAGAAAAATTCCAGAAATCAAAAAAATTCATACCAAACGAATCCTTGTCTCATGTACATTAAAGATCAAAACACAAATCATGCTAAAACATCATGCATCGTTCAAATCGAAGAGAATAAGATTGGACATCCAAATTTTAAATACACATAACTTCATAAATAATGCACCATTTCACTTGATTTTTTGCTCAGAATCATCACCAACACAAGATCTACACAAATATAACAATGAATTTAAGAATTAGTGAGATCGAAACTTGACCTCTTGAAGAGCAGCAAGTTGGAAACGCGTGCTACAAGGCTCAGCAATGGTCCAAAGCTCCTCTACAATGCTTGTTGAAATGATTGATGGAGAGATTGAAGCTCAAACACGTGTGAATCCAGTTGAATTTGAAAATTCCATTAATGCTTCAAGGTTCATGTATGGTTGAGTATGGCACGAACTCCTCCAAATTCACGTTCAAATTCACTCAAAACCTTACCAGAAACCAGAATTATGCAAGGAAATGAAAGTTTATGTGAAGAATTTGGAAAATATTTTTGAGAGAAAAATTTGATCAATTCAAGATTCAGATCTGAAAATGTATGTTAATGGCAAATGCAGTTGTGATTATGCTTATATATGTCTTGCTAATGATTCTGAAAGTAAGCTTAAGCCAAAACTAAATGGGATTAACAAGTTACAAGGTGTATGCATCAATTGGTATTTTCACTCCATGCATGAGATGGCCACGTGAACAGTGCACCACCAAGGCCCAAATTCATCCAAAATAAGCCCATGCACCAATCAGAATTGGAATTTTATGCATGTGATTAACCAAAATGATTTTAGCAATTTTCCTTCAAAAAACTTCATGAATAAGCAAATGATCATGCAATAACAATTCATGCAATGTGATGAGGTATTTGGAAAATACATGTTATGAGAAGCAAAGTGCAAAAAGAACCACCAAATTTGGAGTCTTGGTTCAAAAGATATGGCCATTTGAATTTTCAAGCACACTTTGTCATGATTTGATCATAACTCCTTAACCATTCATTAGAAATTCATGATCTTGGACTTTTTGGAAATGGGAGAGAAAGATATTCAACTTTCATGTTGGACAAAATTTCATTTGAAGCTTCTTTGATGTTGGAAAGTTGAGTTGAAGTTGGTCCAAAAACTTGCTATTTTTGGAAACTTGAAAATTATAGGTCATTTTCCATTTTTGGAAACTTTTGATCTGGCTTCAAATCCTTCAAGATAAATGTTTGACATGTTGAATAACCTTCTTTGGGACATGAATGAAGTGTCTCAATCCATTTCTCCATCTCCTAGCCCTCAATTGACTTGCAGTTGACTTTTATGGGCCTCAGATGACTTGGTCATGCACTGTGGACTTTGAACCTTCAACACTTGGCCAAGTTGCTTCAAAATGATCCTTGGGTCATGTAAGCTCATTGCAACCACCATAGGGCTTTCATCTCATGGAAAATGCTCTTGCTCTCTTGCACAGTTGAATCTCCTGACCAGTCTTGACTGATGAGATGTAATGGACTATGCAATGTGAATGCAATATTAATGACCTAAAAATGAAATGTATATACAAATGGGGGGTGCAAATTTGAGGTGCTACAATAGGCGAGTACATCAGGAAGCTGATCCTTGGAAAGAGGTGATCGCTATAAATTGAACAAGAGAAACTATCCTAATGGCAATGTGGAAACGGGATCCCACTGAGTTTCGACTCTGCTATGGCTCGTATGTCCTCAAGACGCTCTGCTCATCTTGCTTTCTGAAGTGGATGATTAGTCGATCTTTAACCTTCGAAGATTGTCGGATTGAATGAAATGGTGATATAACACGGATGAACTCAGATCGCAGTCATTCGCTTATTCCCTAACTTTTGCGTGGACCGCCCTTTTGGGTTTTCAATCCACCGGGATACCCTTTTTTGCCTGAGCCGCCCTTTCGGGTTTTCGACTCACCGGGTGTACATTTTTATTTTTATATCCCTAATTTTTGCTCGAACCTTTTTATTCTTTTTTTGGTTCGTCGGGACTCCCTTTTTTGCCTGGACTATTCTTTTTACTTGTCCAGCGGGTCAATTTTATGCGAAGTATTTTTTAGTTGCGTCTGAGTTGACAGGGGATGGGAAGTCTTCGCCATCCATGGTTGTTAGCATCAAAGCTCCGTCAGAGAAAACCCTTTTAACTACGTATGGACCCTTATATTTCGGTGTCCATTTGCCCCTGTGATCTGTGTTGGGAGGAAGAATTCTTTTGAGAACCAATTCACCGACTTGATACTCCCGAGGGCGCACTTTCTGATCAAATGCTCTCTTCATCCGTATCCGATATAGTTGGCCATGGCATATAGCTGCTAGTCTCTTTTCCTCAACTAGGCTCAACTGATTGTATCGAGAACGGACCCATTCTGCTTCGTCCGGCTTCATTGTTGGTGTAGGGAAACGTTATTCTGGCACAAAATGGCATATGAACCCCCTCCGACGTGATCAACACTGCACCAACTCCGCGACCATTGACGTTGACCGCCCGATCAAACATCATAATTCATTTGGATTCAGGGTCAGGCCCCTCCTCCGGGAGTGGTTCCTCGCAATCTTTCGATTTGAGAAACATGATGTCCTCATCAGGAAAGTCGAACCTCATAGGTTGGTAATCATCAATCGGTTGCTCAGCAAGATAGTCTGACAAGACACTTCCTTTGATGGCTTTTTGTGAGGTGTATTAGATGTCATACTCTGTCAGCATCATTTGCCACCTAGCAACCCTTCCGGTAAATGCTGGCTTTTTCAAAAATACACTTGACTAGATCCATCTTTGATATCAATAAAGTCGTGTGAGTCAACATATACTGTCTTAGTCGGCGAGCAGCCCATGCCAAAGCGCGGCAAGTTTTCTCGAGCAGTGAGTATCTTTGTTCACAGTCGGTAAACTTTTTGCTTAGGTAGTATATTGCATGCTCTTTTCGACCTGACTCGTCATGCTGACCGAGCACACAACCCATTGACCTTTCTAACACAGTCAAGTACATGATCAACGGTCTTTTCCTCTCAGCCTGTAGACTGGCCCCGATCTTGATCTCTTTCTTGTCGTCCTCGGTACCAATGTTGACGGTCTCAATCACCTCCTGATAAGGTGTAATAGCTCGGTCCTCCTGTTTCAATAACCTGGCTAACTCCTCAGGCAATTCACAATCTTCCTCAGCCCCTTCTTCGGCTTGATAGATAGGATTGTCGAAGTCATACTTGGCTATAGCAGTGAGATCCGGGTGATCAGTTTTACGAGGTGTTTTTTTGGAAAGAAAAACGAAAAAGAAACATGAAAAAGAAACATTGTCGTTTTTGTAAAATTAAAAATAATTGAAAGAAAGAGAACAAAAAATTGTTTGCAAAAGCTGTCCTTTATTAATGATGAAAATAATCGCGAAATGTAACTAAATGGATGGCCCTACAGATGAGTCATTACACCTTGGTCAAAGTGTAAGACTTTATTATGCACGTGATAAAAGGAAAACAATAAAAATTACTCCTTCAGTAGAGTAAACCGGACGATTCTTTCAGACGACCAATTGTCGAGCTTTTCTCCTGGGACACACGGGCGAATCCAGCTATCTAAGTCACAGTCGCTGTCAGCCTTGTCTTCATCAGCAGCATTGACGGTGTGGGGAGAAACCAAACCCCCGCTGGAGAAAGTACCGGCTTCATTCTTCTGAGACCCAATCCAAACTTGTCTTCTTTTATGATTGGCTCCACAAATTTGCCCCAGCCTTGGGCATTTCCAGCCTTAACCACTTCAACAGCTTGCTTGTATGAAGAGATAGAAGTCCCGACCTTCTCAGACTCAAGTGAAAAGACAGTTTCAGGCGCGACCTCACTGATGTTTATGGCTTCGAAGCCCTGACACAGCATCTCATGCATCTCGCCATCCATTTCCACATACTTAAATGTAGACAGGTGGCTAACAAAAATATCCTTTTCACCACAGACAGTGACGATCTGACCTTCTAGTCCATATTTGAGCTTCTGGTGGAGAGTAGAAGTAACAACACCGGCAGCATGAATCCAGGGCCGACCTAGCAGACAACTATAGGCAGGCTGGATATCCATCACATGAAAGGTGCTCTTGAACACCTGCGGTCCAATCTTAACTGGCAACTCAACTTCGCCACAAACAGCTCGCTTAGAGCCATCAAAAGCCCTCACAACTAAATTACTCGGCCTCAGGGTGGCGTCATCGCAATCCAACTTCGTTAAGGCTTTCTTTGGAAGAACATTCAGAGAAGAGCCTGTATCAACCAAAACATGGGAAAGCACCGTCCCTTTGCATTCCATTGTGATATGCAAGGCTTTATTGTGATTCCTGCCCTCAGACGTCAGGTCATAATCGGTGAAACCTAGCGCATGGCTAGTGTGTACATTCGAAACTACCAACTCTAGCCGGTTAACAGTTATCTCTGGTGGAACATAGGCCATATTCAGTACTTTCAACAAGGCTGCTCTGTGTGCCTCAGAGCACATCAATAGTGAGAGAATGGAGATCTTTGAGGGTGTCTGATTTAGCTGGTCGACTACCTTGTAGTCACTTTTCTTGATAATCCTTATAAACTCATCCATTTCTTTCTCGAATGCGGTCTTAGGAGGAGCTTCCTCGGTAGTAACCTCTTCGGTGGATACCTGTTTTCCTTTAGCCTTGGCAGCTGCCTCAGCTTCAACATTCGTGCGCAATGTTGATGGTGCAAATAGGCGTCCACTGCGAGTGAAGCCACCAATTCCTCCAACATTGTCTACAGCGGAGCTACCAATGTCAATGTCTTCTTCGTTAACTTTCTGCCCCTGGCAGTAGATATCAGCCCCATAGTGCCACGGGATAACACTGTCTTTCTCATACGGAACAGGTCCTGGTACCGTGATGGTGACCGGACCAATCAAAGTCGGTTGAGGGTTGTCAGAGTAAATTGGTGCTGAACTTTCTGGGAAATATATTGTCATCGGAGCGGGTCTCTCGGGAACATATATTTCTTCAGGAGTGAAATAAAACGTTACTGTCGACACATCATTCTTCACTGGACGAGTCTGATCGAACTGAAGACAACCTTCATCTATCAGTTACTGAATACCCTTTCTCAAACTGTCACATCTGTTCTCGGCAGCTTGACAATTTCCGCACTCTTCCCCACAGCCCGGGAAAATATGTCCTTTCAAAAGTCGGTTTTTAACTACCGATAGCGAAGTCTTCACCTTAGCCACATCAGAAACCAAATTCAAAGTTTCCCCACTATCAACAGCATTAATCCTCTGCCCGCCGTGAGCTGGCATCGGGTTTTGGATAACATTAGGCACCAGAGAAAAATTGATGGCCTGGGCATCTCTCAAATCTTGTACCTTTAGCTGGAGAGCCTTGCAATTATCTGTAGTATGGCCAGGTGCGTTGGAGTGAAAAGCACATCTGGCGTTGACATCATAACCTCTAGGCAGATTGTTGGGATCGACCGGTGGGGCCAGAGTTCTCAACGTAACCAGATTCATGTCAATCAGCTTGGGAAGTAATACAGAATAAGGCATTGGGATTGGCTCAATGACCCGGTCCGCCTGCCTTGGATGTTGTTGATAGGGTCTCTGCTGACCCGGATTACCTCCTTGTTGTTGATTGTTGTACCTGGGTTGCTGTTACGGATGATACTGCGGTTGAGGAACAGGTGTTGGAATAGTGACTGCGGCCACTTGATCTTGATAATAATTAGGGCATCCTCTGCCCCTGCCTCTGCCGGCATATACAACGCTCGTCTCACCTTCTCTTCTTTGCTGACCGTTACCAGCAAACAGTTTCTTGGGAACTGATGAGTTGGAAGCACTGTTGTCTTGAATTCGGCCCATCTTCAACAGGCTCTCGATCCTTTCTCCAGCAATTACTATCTCTGCAAAGCTGATTGACGGGCAAGCAGCCAATCTCTCGATATAATTGCCTTGAAGAGTGTTGATCATGTCCGCCATCTCCCTTTCAGACATAGGGGGTTGGACGGATGCAACAATCTGTCTCCAATGCCGAGCATATTCTCTAAAGGTCTCCTTGGCAGTTTGAGACATTCCTTGCAACAAGGTCCGATTTGGAGCCATGTCCAAGTTGTATTGATATTGCTTGACAAAAGCCTCTGCCAAGTCTTTCCAGCTCTTGATGGTAGTGCGAGACAAATGAGAATACCATTCACGAGAAGCTCTAGTTAAACTGTCTTCAAAATAGTACATCCACAGCTTTTCATCTTCAGTGTGAGCTCCCAACCTTCCCAGATAAGATTGGAGATGAGTGCGTGGGCAAGAAGCCCCATTGTATTTCTCAAAAGTAGGGGGTTTGAACTTGTGAGGGACCCTTACTCCCTGAACCAGACCAAGATTTGTGACATCAAAACCTAAGGAATTTTGAGACTCCAAAGATTTGAGCTTCTCAGCAAGCTCATCCATACGGCGAGTGGTCTCGAGGGCCTCGTCGTGCAAAGAAAATTGATCATACTGACAATCTTCAGTAACGGGGCGCCCGTTAATCCGAATCCCTTGATTCACATTGTACCTTCCGCCAATACCATTCCCAACATTTCTCGTGTTGCCAACATTACCCGGGTTTCCATCAACATTTGCGTTACCCGCGTTTCCAGTGTTCACAGAGTTATCAGCGTTCCCAGGGTTACCAGGGTTCCCCTTAGCACTTGGTATTTCCACCTCTGGATCGGGCCTCGGTTACTCAACCAATTCCTTCAGCTTCGCCCGGCCTTCTGCCATACCAGTCATCAATGTCATGAACTGATCCATCCTTTCACGCATATCAGCCAGTTCTTTCTGTATCTAGTCCATTGCTAGTCATGGACGGTTTTCCTTTGTCGGGTACCTATGGACTCGCTTGGGACTAATAACTTCCCGAAACAGGGAACAAACATTAGACACTGCGGTGACACCTGCAAAACAAACAAGGGTTAGTATGCATGGTATGCGATGCGCTGCTTATTCAATTTTAAGGACCCCCCTAAAAAGGGAATACCCTGCAAATGAATAAGCATGAGATGTTGGATGCAAATATGCGAATGATGTTATGCCATGCAATGGTATGTCAATCAGGATGGCTGGATCCGCTTGAACATCTGTCAGGTTGCACTGCCTGGAGAGAAATTAAGAGGATCAAGCAAAGCACACCAAACAAAGGTCATGGGATGGATCATGTTATCCTTAATATCAACCATCCATTTTTGGTGGATTATGGTTTACACCTTATCAACACCCAAGGTTCATTGATATTAAGGATACCTGAACAGATCAACCATGAATCAAGGGTTTGTTGCAAGTCACGAGCATGGAGTTTAGGTTAAGAACCACCCAAAGGGAGTGTACTAAGGTTTAAACCTGCCAAACATGTTCTACAAAAAGGTTCCCATAGTCATAATCCCATCTTTCAGATATTATCGGAGGAACGACTACTCGTATTCCAAAAATATTCTCAAGAGAGACTCTTATGAGTGTAGTATCGCGTAACAATCGTATCAAATCTTACACTTGAACGACTTTCGCACTACATCCTACGAATAGGCCAAGATGGGTTTGGTAAACTAAGGTCCTTGGCTTCTAAGGTCTATATTGGAAAAAGTAATGTCTAACCACAACTTACTTGTGTGACATTATTGATCTCAACATGACCTCCACCAAGTGAATGGGCTTGCAAGTCAACTTGCTAAGGAATAACTCCACACAAGTCAACAAGACTATGCCATTCTCCTATCTTAATTGCACTCGAGTCCGGGTATAGAACTCATCTCACAAACAGAACCAGCAGATACGGCAGTCATATGTACACAATGCAATAAAGTAGGTAAATGCTGAAAGATAAATAACTGTACAAAAGAATAAACACCCAATAAACAAACAACCTACAAAAGCTAGGAGGGACTCGCTTAGGGAAACCGTATCCCCAGCAGAGTCGCCAGCTGTCGCAACCTGAAAAATGGAATGCGAAAAAAACAACCGGCGAAGAAAGACAGGAGAGTCGCCACCGTGCGTTATTTATCCCAAAGGAGGGAAAGGAAATGCTCGAAGTAAACCTGGAAAAAGGAAAGGACAAGACAGGGTCTCGCAACCAAATCTTGGGTTCGGGAGTCGATTATGCGAAGGGAAGGTATTAGCACCCCTACGCATCCGTAGTACTCTACGGGATCCACTTTTGTAGTTCTTGTCTAAAGGGTGTGGGTTTATCTTGTGTTGTTTACTGAAAGAAGGGTCAAAAGAAAATGACTCGCACGGATGTCGCATCCACTGCATACGTATCTCATCTGAATATGAGAATCAGAGTCTTCGTAGCTCCGCTGACCTAGGGGTTAAGGGTAATTGTGCTCGCTAAGACATCGCGTCTTATGCCTACGTATCTCATATGGCCTGAGAATCAGAGCAAAACGTAGTTCGGCTAACTACGGGGTTATGGATTGGGTTTTGGATGAACGACGTTACTACGCAATCTACCAGATGCTCGACCTTTGGAGGCTTACTCGCCTGTAGTAGAAGGAGTTAACGTGTTCTTAGGAGAAGAAAAATCAATGAGTTGGTAGGGTTAGGGATGCTCATGCAAAAAGGGAAATCCTAGACGAAGGAACCTGCATAAAGTAAACACACAAAACATTGCCTCCTATCGAGGTCTTCCAGCTAAGAAAGCGGTAAAAATACGGGAAAATGTAAAAGTACCACACGGATAAAGATCCGAAGTAACAGTAATTAACGGAACAAGGAAACCCTGAGATCCTTCCAAGCTAACACCATCAAAGAAAGTGAGTCAGTACAGGTAATCGGAATGAAACTCCAGGGGGTATCCCACAAATAAGGTGGGAAACCATGCAAGTTATCCCTGCAAAAGTCATGTGAGCCCTCACAAAAGAAAACTCAACAAATAGGTTAGAGAAACAAGATAGGGTAACCAAGAGTTTCCCCCAAATCAAAATGTAACCACATGAATCATGCCCTTTCAATTCACAAAAAGCTCACAAAAAGCAACCAAGGGTAGGAGGCCTAAACCTCTTGTCAAACACATGCATCAAAAGGGTATCAAATTCACCCATAATACCTCATACATTCAGAGCAATTAAATTGAAGGCATAAAGATGATGGATATAGGGCAAACCTGATTGGAGAGCTTGATTGAAATTGAGTTGCACCCGTGAGGTTTACAAAACAATCTTTAGGGTTTATGTGAGGCAGAGGTGATTCTGTGCAGTTGAGTTCCCTTCAGGGTTTGGAGGCTGCTCTGAGTTCTCTGTCAGGTAGTCTCTCTCTCACTATCTTTTTTCTCCAGCCAGGGTAATAGGAATAGAATGAAATTTTGTTTCACTGAAACTCTGAATTTATAACCTGATTTTTGTGGACCCGTGGGCTCAAATGAGAGAGGTCCAAGTCCAAGATTTTATTTATTTATTTATTTATTTATTTTCATTTTCCGTTTTCCGTTTTTTTTTCAAAACACGTGGGCTTCGCCTAGCGAGCATGACAGCTCATGAACAAACCTTTGCTCCTTCAAGATTAACGTTTTGACTGACGAATAGACCCCTGTTGGAAGTAACTCAAGTCTTTCCCTTGTGTTGACTGATCATCTAAATAGAACCCACAAAGTGTCCTGGATGATGTTCAAGCTTTTTGGAGCTAATCCCGATTGACATGATGAAATGCAATGTATCTAATGTTAAATGACCTAAAAATGAATGCATGAATAAGGAGGGCAAATTTTGGGGTGTTACAGGGGTTGGATAGTGCAAGCATCTGCACTTTCAATGATTTGGGTGAAGCATTTGTAAAGCAGTACAAGTACAACGTTGATATTGCTCTCGATTGAGATCAGTTGAGATCACTGTCTCAAAAGGATAAGGAGACATTCAAGGAATATGCTCAACGATGGAGAGAACTCGCTGCTCAGATCAACCCTCCTTTAGAGGAAAAGGAGATGACCAAAATTTTTCTGAAGACCCTTAGCTCATTTTATTATGAGCGGATGATCGCCAGTGCCCCCAGTGATTTTACCGAAATGGTAAACATGGGGATGAGGCTAGAAGAAGGTGTCCGAGAAGGACGATTGTCTAAAGAGGAGGTATCGTCCAACAAGAGATACGACATCAGTTTTGGTAAGAAAAAGCAAGTAGAAACTAATGCAGTTTTAGTTGGGAGGCAAAGGCGGCCTCAGATAAGAAGAAGTCAACCACCCCGTCAACATCATCAAGTATCTTCAGTAATTCCTGTATTTTCAGCAAGTCAATCAGCACCAGTTCAACAACAACAACGTCAACAACAACAACCACAACAATGAACAAACACCTATAACAACAATACCAACAATCATCAACAACAAAATTTTGAAAGGAAGAAGATCTCTTTCGACCCTATTCCGATGACATATGCAGAGCTATACCCATCATTGGTTCTCAAGAACCTGCTACAACCAATAAATCTTCTGCAAATTCTCGAACCACTTCTATGGTGGTACAAACCAGACCTCCATTGAGCTTTTCATCAAGGGGCACCCGAACATGATATTGAGAACTGTTACCCACTCAAGTATGAAGTTCAGAAGCTAGTAAAGAGTGGAATGATGTCCTTTGAGGATCGTGCACCCAATGTGAAAACAAACCCACTACCTGCCCATGGAAATTCATCTATCAATATGGTGGACGGTTGTCCCGGGGAGTTCAAAGTATTCAACGTCCGATTCATTAGAAGGTCCTTGGTGACAATGCACAAGGATATTTTCTTGGTGAGCAATTGTGAGCACGACCATGATGGTTATGCTATTTGTAGTGTTAATTCTCGAGGTTATGAGATTGTGAAGAGGGACATCCAGCGATTGATGGATGAAGGCTTGATCCAGATTGTTAAATCCCGTTACATAGATGATGATGTCAATGTAATAGTGCCTGTATTCAAGAATCCAGAGAGAGTGGTGATTCAGTATGATAGCAGCAATAGTAACAGTACCAGCAAGAGATCGGTATCACCGTTGGTTATACGGTTGGCGGGTCCAATCCCGTATTCATCTGATAAAGTTGTTCCTTATCAATATAATGCAACTATGATGAAGGATGGTCAAGAGGTTCCATTACCTACAACCAGTTCTGTCGTAAGCATTGCTGATGTTACCAAGGTGACCCGCAGTGGTCGAGTGTTTGGGCCAGTGTTCCCAAAAGATCTAGAATATGGTTCAGTTGGTAAGAAAGTGGAAGTGCCTGCAGTAGATCCAGTTAGTGCTTCAAAGCGTCAGTATGGTGAATCCAGCAATTTGAAGACTAACAATGATAATGAGGTACTTCGGTTGATAAAGAGAAGTGAGTTCAATATGGTGGATCAACTGCTCCAAACCCCCTCAAAGATTTCAGTACTGTCTCTACTTATGAATTCAGAAGCACATAGAGAAGCACTACAAAGAGTTCTTGAGCAAGCTTTCGTGGAACATGATGTTACGGTGGATCAGTTTAATCATATTGTAGCTAACATCACTTCCTATAATAATCTCAGTTTTTGTGATGAGGAACTCTCTAAGGAGGGTAGGAATCATAACTTGGCTTTGCATATTTCCATGAATTGCAAAGATGAAGCTTTATCCAATATGCTAGTTGACACCGGATCCTCGTTGGATATGCTGCCAAAGTCAATATTATCAAAGCTTTCATATCAAGGTGCGCCTATGAGATATAATGGTGTAATCATCAAATCTTTTGATGGTTCGCGTAAGACTGTCATTGGCGAAGTGGACCTTCCAGTGAAGATAGGTCTGAGTGACTTCTAGATTACTTTTCAAGTAATGGATATCCACCCGACCTACAATTGTCTGTTGGGAAGGCCATGGATCCACGAGGCGGGAGTTGTTACCTCCATATTGCATCAGAAGCTCAAATTTGTCAAGAATGGGAAGTTAGTCATTGTTGGCGGGGAAAAGGCGTTGTTGGTTAGCCACATGTCATCTTTCTCTTATGTTGAAGCTGAGGATGAGGTTGAAACTCCGTTCCAAGCCTTATCTATTGTTGCTGAAAAGAGAGTTGGGGCACCTATGTACTCATTCGAAGATATAAGAAAGATTGTCGAAGAAGGAATTGTTGATCAGTGGGGACGAGTGGTAGAGGTCTCCGATAACAAGAAAAGAACCGGTATGGGTTTTCAGCAAGGTTCGTCAGCTGCTAGATCAGAGGATATGCAACTCAGCTTCCATAGCGAAGGGTTCATTCATGGCAATGAACAACACTTAGCTGTTGTGCTAGAGGACGACGAAGAGGAAGACTGCACCAATTTTGTGACGCATGGAAAGGCTTGCAACAATTGGACTGCTGTTGATATTCCTGTTATTATGCATCGATCTAAGTAATTGCTTTTATTTGTTTTCAAAAATCCTTCTCCTATGCCTAAGGGAGAAGTGAACATTGTTTGGGCATTTCAAATTGATCATTAATAAAGTATAATTCTATTCATCCACATCTATGATGTTTTGTTTTACTTTTTGCTTTATTCTGAAAATGGTAATTACAAAGAACATAAATAAATAATATAATTACCCATCTGCATAATATTTGGTCACAAATTCACTTCTCTAAAATCAAAATATCAAATCATTATGCAGGTTGGTTTCTAACCCCATTGAATACAATGATCATTCTCCTTCTCCAAATTTTGAATTCCCTGTGTTTGAGGCTGAGGAGGAAAGTGATGAAGAAGTGAGTGATAAATTGTCTCATCTTCTTGAGCATGAAGGAAAAGCCATTTAGCTATTCAAAGAGCATATTGAGTTAGTCAACTTGGGTTCCGAGGATGATGTGAAGGAAGTCAAGATTGGGTCTCGACTGTGTCCAAATGTTAAGAAGGGGTTGGTTAATCTTCTTCGAAAGTATTCAGACGTGTTTGCTTGGTCCTATCAAGAAATGTCTGGTTTGGATTCTGAGATAGTGGAGCATAGATTTCCGTTGAATCCAGAATGCCCGTCAGTCAAGCAGAAGTTGAGAAGAATGCATCCTGATATGGCAGTAAAGATCAAAGAAGAAGTGCAGAAGTAGATTGATGTCGGCTTCCTTGTGACCGCTGGTATTCGTAATGGGTGGCCAATATTGTGCTTGTGCCAAAGAAATATGGAAAGGTCCGCATGTGTGTTGACTATAGAGATTTGAATAAAGCTAGTCCGAAAGATGATTTCCCTCTGCCACACATTGATATGTTGGTAGACAATACAGTTAAATTCAAAGTCTTTTTGTTTATGGACAAATTTTCCGGTTATAATCAGATTAAGATGGCACCCGAAGATATGGAGAAGACCACATTCATTACGCCTTAGGGAACATTCTGTTATAGAGTGATGCCTTTCGGTTTGAAGAATGCTGGTGCAACTTACCAGAGAGCAATGACTACTCTTTTTCATGATATGATGCATAAAGAGATTGAAGTCTATGTTGATGACATGATTTCTAAATCAATTGATGAAGAGGAACATGTTGGGCATTTGTTGAAGCTATTCCAACATTTGAGGAAGTATAAACTCCGCTTGAATCCCAATAAGTGTACATTTGGTGTTCATTCTGGTAAGTTGTTGGGCTTTATTGTCAGCAATACAAGAGATGCTTGCACCAAAAACTGAGAAGCAAGTCAAAGGTTTTCTTGGTCGCTTGAATTATATCTCAAGATTTATTTCACACATGACTGCCACATGCATGCTTATATTCAAGCTTCTTCGGAAAGATAAGTCTTGTGATTGGACCGAGGATTTCCAGAAAGCTTTTGACAGTATCAAAGAATATTTGCTTGAGCCTCCGATTTTGTCTCCGCCTGTTGAATGAAGACCATTGATAATGTATTTGACTGTGCTTGAAGATAGTATGTGTTGTGTTCTTGGTCAACAAGATGAGACTGGAAAGAAAGAATTTGAGATTTACTACCTTAGTAAGAAGTTCACCGACTGTGAGACTCGGTATTCTATGCTAGAGAAAACTTGTTGCACATTGGCTTGGGCTGCTAAGCGTTTGCGTTAGTATATGTTGAATCATACCACTTGGTTGATATCTAAAATGGATCCAATCAAGTATATATTTGAGAAGCCTGCTTTAACTGGGAGAATTGCCTGTTGGCAGATGTTGTTATCAGAGTATGATATTGAATACCGATCTCAGAAAGCGATCAAAGGTAGTATCTTGGCTGACCATTTGACTCACCAACCGATTGAAGATTACAAGTCAGTGCAATATGATTTTCCCGATGAAGAGATCTTGTACATGAAAATGAAAGATTGTGATGAACCATTTGAAGAAGGGCCAAAACCTAGTTCCCGTTGGGGCATGGTATTTGATGGAGTTGTTAATCAGTATGGCAATGGCATTGGGGCAATGATTATTACTCCTCAATGCACGAATTTTCCATTTACAACTAGATTGACTTTGAAGTGTACAAACAATATGGCAGAATACGAAGCTTGCATTGTGGGGCTTGAAGAGGCCATCGATCTCAGAATCAAGCATTTAGATGTCTTTAGAGATTCAGCTTTGGTGGTAAATCAAATCAAAGGTGAATGGGAGACGAATCAACCCGGTTTGATACCATATAGAGATTATGCGAGGAGGATTTCGACTTTCTTTACAAAGGTTGAGTTTCATCATATCCCTCAAGATGAAAATCAGATGGCAAATGCTCTTGCAACATTGGCGTTAATGATTGTAGTGAAGTATTGGAATGAAGTTCCCAATTTGACTGTGATGCGTCTTGATAGGCCAGCTCATATGTTTGTTGTTGAAAATATCAAAGATGATAAGTTGTGGTATTACGACATTAAGTGTTTCCTCCAAAGTCAGATTTACCCGCCTGAGGCATCTTTGAAAGATAAGAAGACTTTGAGAAGATTAGCCGGCAACTTCTACCTGAATGATGATGTTTTGTACAAGAGAAACTTCGATATGGTATTGCTCAGATGCGTGGATAGACACGAAGCAAACCTATTGATGACTAAAGTCCATGAAGGTTCCTTTGGTACTCATTCCAATGGACATGCGATGACAAAGAAGATGTTACGAGCAGGTTACTATTGGCTGACAATGGAATTTGACTGTTGCAAGTTTCTGAAGAAATGCCACAAGTGTCAAATATATGCGGATAAGATTCATGTTCCTCTGACACTATTGAATGTCATTTCCTCCCCATGGCCCTTCTCCGTGTGGGGAATTGATATGATTGGCATGATTGAGCCCAAAGCTTCGAACGGACATCGTTTCATTTTAGTGGCTATTGACTACTTCGCAAAATGGGTTGAAGCGGCATCATATGCGAATGTGACCAAGCAAGTCGCTGTAAGGTTTATCAAGAATCAGATCATATGCCGCTATGGTGTGCCAAGAAAGATCATCTCTGATAATGGATCAAACTTGAATAATAATATGGTGGAAGCTCTTTGTAAAGACTTCAAGATAGCACATCATAATTCTTCTCCCTATAGACCCAAGATGAATGGGGTTGTTGAAGCTGCAAACAAGAACATCAAGAAGATTATTCAGAAGATGGTTGTAACATATAAGGATTGGCATGAGATGCTCCCATTTGCTTTGCACGGGTATCGTACATCCATCCGCACTTCAACAGGGGCAACCCCTTTCTCTCTTGTATATGGCATGGAAGCAGTTCTCCCAGTAGAGGTGGAGATCCCCTCATTGCGTGTGCTCATGGAAGCCAAGTTGGCTGAGGCTGAATGGTGCCAGACCAGGTATGATCAGTTGAATTTGATAGAAGAGAAGATATTGACTTTCATGTGTCATGGTCAGTTGTATCAACAGAGAATGAAGAAAGCTTTTGATAAGAAGGTCAGACCTCGCGTGTTCAGA
Source organism: Lathyrus oleraceus (assembly GCF_024323335.1). Classification (NCBI taxonomy): domain Eukaryota; kingdom Viridiplantae; phylum Streptophyta; class Magnoliopsida; order Fabales; family Fabaceae; genus Lathyrus; species Lathyrus oleraceus. The sequence goes on from NC_066583.1 coordinate 224,847,846, forward strand.
GAAGGTGATCTTGTGCTAAAAAAGATTCTATCTTTCAAACCAGATTCTAGGGGAAAATTGACTCCTAATTATGAAGGTCCATATGTTGTTAAGAGAGCCTTTTCAGGCGGTGCTTTGATCCTTACAACTATGGATGGTGAAGAGTTCACTCATCTTGTGAACGCCGATGCAGTCAAGAAATACTTCGCCTAAAAAGAAAAGAACAACTCGCTAAGTTGAAAACCCGAAAGGGAGGCTTAGGCAAAAACGAGCGTCTCGGTGGATTGAAAACCCGAAAGAGTGATCCAGGCAAAAGTTAGAGACATAAAATAGAAAAGAATTATCCCGATAAATTGAGTACCCTACCTTGGGGCAATTTATGCAAAAGTTAGGGATTATGGCAAGTAACTGCATCATGCTGATCTTCACTGTTGAAGTCGTTTTGAGCACAATGGTCGATGGTGATTCATGATGCCCAGGAGCAGTCGAGAGCACAGTAGATATCAAGAGTTGGTAGAAGGATTAGTGATCATTGTATTCAATGTAACCATTTTCCATGAAAATTACCATTTTCAACTTTGTAAAGATCTATGGAGTCTTGTCATTTACAGACTACTATTCCAATAAATAAAGTTAAGCTTTTATCCAATTGTTTCCACTCTTATTTATTTCAGCCAAATTGTTTTAAATTTTATTATGATCATTTTTGAAATTAAAGTTTTAAACCAAAATCATTTTTCTTAAACATATAAAAGCATGAATTTTAAGCAATCGATTTCATTTAAAGGAATATCAATAGTGGTTCGAAAGCAGTAAGCCCTAAATGTGGAGCATTATTGGTTCTCCCCAAGCAGTAGGCACATTTCTATTTTGTCCCCGGAAGTATAGATGCAACGCTTAGTAGTTGTTGATTTCCCCAAGCAATTTTTATTCACTATTTCCCCAGTGGAGTAGCTAGCTGAGTTAATTGATTGGCCCCCCTACGGAATTTAGTGTGCATTCCCCTGCCGATTTTTGGTCTCCAGCAATGTAAGAACAGTGACCTCAGTAGTTCGTGTAGGTGCGGCAGAACTTCGGTTTCCCTACCAATCGCCGTCAGATTCGCTCCCAATCAGAAATTCCTCCTGGTTTTTGAGTAGCTATTTGTGTTTATCCTCTACATGGTTATCTCCCATTTGATATGGTGTTGACCTAAAATTCCCCACAGACTCGATAATATTTTCCTCAGCAAATCTCCTCCTTCCCCATATAGGGTTGAGCCTTTGGGATGTTGACCTCTCTTTCCTCCAGCAGTTGTCTCCCTTTTTGTGGATTGACCGAGAATTGTATCGATGATTCAAATCAGCTACACCTTTGTATCATTTGCGATCGTTTTGTCAGCATAATCATCATATATACATATACATATACATATACATATACACTCACATAATCTCATTATTACATCATCACATTTGTTGATTCATTCTTTTGATTCTTATCCTCTATTATGGCGGTACTTTATCCCCATACGAATTTGATGTCTGTCCTCTTTTCGATTATAGAGTGTCAGCCCCCCTAAGCAGAAAGACTTTAACCTTTATCCTTTCCCCATCGAGTTAGTTCCTCGTGGAGGATTATTGTTTCAGTTTCCTCCCCAGTTGTTTATCTGGATGGAATCACTCCCCTTGAGTTATATCCTCATTGGGTTGAGTCTTGATTGACTGTTTCTTTCTAGATCTTACCTAGATAGATGCTTTGAGTCCCCTAAGAGTTTATTACCCCGTAACTGGTAATATTCTTCTTAGTTTGCAGTTTATACCCTTTTTTCTCCCCAACGGATTCATTTTTTATGTTTCCCCAAGAAGTATATCCTTGATATGTTCATCCTAACCGATGACAGATATTTTCTTCCCCTGTTTGAGTTTATCCTTGATATGTTCATCCTAACCGATGACGGATACTCTCATCTTTGGTATTCTACCCAGTAAAAAGGTAGTTGTAATCCCTATTTTATTCCCGAGAGAGTTAATCCTTGATGTGCTCATCCTAACCGGTGACGCATTTTCTCTTTGATGGTATTCTATCCAGCATTCAATAGATGTAATTCCTACTTTTTGTTCAGGTGGTTTATCCTTGATATGTTCATCTCAACCGATGACGGATATCCTTCTTGACATCCCCAGGCTAGTCTATCCTTGATATGTTCATCTTAACCGATGACAGATTTTCTTCCATTTGAGTCTATCCTTGATATGTTTATTTTAACCGATGACGGATATTCTCATCTTCGATCTTCTGCCCAGTAACTAGTAGTTGTAAATCCTATTTCTGCAGTTTTTCCCCAGCAAGGCTATTCTTACCCAGTAACCGGTAACAAACACACTCGCCTGGCGGTTCTCAGCGAGTCATCCTTGATATGTTCATCCTAACCGATGAATGGTGTCCTCTCTGTCAGATCTTTATTATCTCCTTACCCAGTAATAGGTAGTGGATAGTAAATTTCTACTCCTCATGTGTTGAAGCTTATTTCTTCCCCAGTCGAATTGAGTGCGTATTTCCTTAATGGAATCGTTTTTCCTGCATAACTCAAGTATGCCAGTTTTATCCTGATTTACTCGTTTCCCCTGCAGAGGTTCTTTTGTCTCCCCGACTGAGTCTTTCCATTTTTATGGAATTCCTCTAGTCTCCCAGCGGTTTTAAGTCATAGCCTGGCCTACGCATAACTCCTTTTATCCCCTCAGAGTCTTTGTCTCCCTAGTGAGCTTTCCTTACGGAATGCGTTATGCTCTTGCGGACCTTCAGTCTCTCTGATTTCTTTTCCTTTGCGGCAATATTTCCCCGTAGAGAATTCACTTTTACATTCATATCTTATGCATCATGAGGTCTCTTAGGGACCAAAATTTGTTTCTGTATGTTGATATTTAAGCCCATTCTACTGAGTCGACATGAAGATTTTAACCTTCACCTCCTTAGTTAGAATGTCCTTAAATAGGGGTAGATGTAAGACCCCAATTTTGACCCTAAGATCCCTCATGCAATCTCATCATATGCATTAGCATTGCGATCATACCTTGGCATTATCCTTACCCCTCTTTCATTAGGTTTGTTTTGGGAGAGATCACCAAGAATCATGTGATTGTATCATACTTGTATATTATCATTTTTTTACTAAACAAAATACCAAAAATATGTTTTTGCATTTGCCTAACTCTTTTGTAGGTAGGGCATGATCACCATTGATCTATCAAGTTCACATCTAGGGTTAAAGACCCTCATGGCTAAGAACACAAACCAAGGAAGGATCCACAATGTCTCTAATAATCATATATGAGTCCCAATGATCTTTACATGTTATTTTGATCAAGATTTCTTCAAGAGTTTGGAGTTGGATTGCCTTGGAAACCCTAGTTTGACTGGGTATCTTGAGTAACTTCTTCAACAAGCTTCTTCACCGATTGATCAAATTTCTCAAGGGACACTTCAAAATTCATCATATTATGCATATATGATCTACCATGAGCCTAAAAAATTAAGATAATTGCATGTTAGCAAGTTGGTTGATGGTGGTTGGCCAGATGAATTCATCTGATCAAAACTGGGTCTCCCTAGACCCTATCTCCTACAATTTTCATCATATGAAAATTATTCCAAGAGAAACATTACTCTAAATGACATTCCAAACAACTTTCATGTTGAGGTATAGAGCTAATTTTGCTTGGAAAGTCATTTTCTATGTTGAAACATTATAGGTCATTTTGTCTAAACCCTAATTTGAAAGTCAACTTCCCAAGGCCATAACTTGCTCAATTTTTATGATATGAAACATTTCCAAGTTTCACAATCAAATTCAAGATGTCTAATTCAACTTTGATGTTTGAAGTGAGAGCTGAATCAACTTTTATGAACATGTGATATGAGGATACATTATAGATCATTTTGGACCAATACCATTGAACAAGTGATTTTCCTCAACTCCAAAAATGCATAAATCAATCATTCTAAATCCAAATGATGTCAAATTGGTTACCATTTTGAAGGACTTTGAAATATCTACAACTTTGATGAAGACACGTTTCTCATTTGGAGCTCACATAAAAAGTTAAGCAAGGTGGAATAATGAAGTATATGGCTTGACACTTAGAAAAAATTTCAACATGTTGAAATTTCCAAACTTCCACCTCAAAATTCACCATGATAAAAGTTCCAAATAGAAAAGTGTTCAACATAAGACTTGTTGCTCTTGATCTAATCTTTCCAAAGAGTCCTAATTCATTCATTTTGGACAAGGTTTGATAAGGATGCGTATGGTGTTAATATGCCTGCATCAGTTGGCAAAATCAAATCTTCAAATGATCACATAACCTTGCCTTGTCATTCAAGCTTGATTCAAACCTCAACACAATTGATTTTTGACCTAATTGCATTGCTTCATGGGCATGCACACGCCCATGCAAGCATGAACATGACATTGCTAAAATTGGACAAAATTTCAAGTGTGCAAATAACATTCCATTTTGCTATACATAGAGACCCTCTGTGCTCATTTAAAAGGATCCTTATGCGCCAGCTTTGCCTCCATACTTGAAACCCTCACATTTGAAAGGAGAACCTGATAATTTTCATTTGAAAATTGAGTTTGAATCTCACTGTTTGGAGATTCAAAAACTCTAGGATCCAAAGCTTTGTACCAATCCTAAGCCACTTCTGCAAGCTATTGGAGCAAGATCAAACACGAATTAAAGCAAGAGAGATCAAGTTTTGCACAACATTGAAGGTATTTTCCAGATTTTTTCTTCTCTTCGATTCTCACTCAATTCTCTTGGATCTTTGGTTGTCTGAAGTCCTACCAATGTAGGCAAGAAGATTGAGTTTCTTTGAGGTCAAATCGAAACAACTCAGTTGACACACCTCAAAATTCAACTCCACATATCTCTCTCTATATATTTGGAGATAGTTAAAATTGAGGTAATATTCATGATCTACGCCATTTTATCTTTCAGATCATGTCCTCTTTTTTCATTTAATTCATGGTGATGATTATTCCAGTCCGGCCAGGGTCATCGGAGAAGATGATCGGCCTTTGGCTCCGGCAGTGATGTGGCACAGTTCAGAACCATTGATTTGGTTTAAAATGTTTTAATCATAAGCGTTGGTTTGGATGACCATTGTTGTGGCGCACTGACTAAAGACCATTGTGGATTGCGCGTTTCAGACCACTTGATCTGCCACCTCAAATAATGAGGGAGATCAAGTGGTCCACGTTTTTTTGATTTTAGTTTTTATTCCTTTGATTTTCATTAATTCATATTAATTTTAATATTGATCCAAAAAATATGAGAGTTTCACCAAAAAAATTTAAATAAAATCCTCTTTCATATTTTGAATTAAAATTATTTTTTGGATCATTATTAATATTTTTCATGATTTAATTGATTTTGTGAATATTTTTAATTGTTTAAAAATACTTTTAAGTTTCCAAAAAATCTGAAATTTTTTCTCCAAGGTCCTTTGACCTTGTTTGACCGATGATAAATCTCATGGCCATTTCTTTGGTGTTTTGATGAGGTTTTAGGAAATTGACCAATCATATTTAATTTAATGTATTATTTTTAGTATTTTTAATTGAAAAAATGTCAAATAAATTGTGTAGACCATTTTGATTGACTTTTTAAGTTTGACTTGTGTTGATGGGCCTTGGTCAAGGTTGATTTGAATTTGTTAAGTTAAGATCATTGGATTTAGGGGATTGATGGAATGTACATTCCATCTCCCAAAATGAATGAGTGATCTTAATTTGGTAAAAGTCCTCTTTTGTCCAATTTGAGTTTGATATATTTCCCATCTCTCTTCATCTCATTCCCCTTCTTTATGCATTCATGTCATGGACATATGATATCTCAATATCCTAAGGCTAGTTGATTGCAAAATCAACATAAGTATGGATGAGATTAGGCCCCCACTTTTGCATATTCTTTTTGTGTGTGGTATGTTTCATGAGCATAGTCCATTATACTATGTCTCTAACATGCATTAACACCAAAATTCTATTGCCCGACCTCAAATAGTTGTGACTTCTACATAAGTCTAATTACGATTGCTTAACATAACGCTAAATTTTTGACACAAAAGGCATAACATTCTAGTTAGTGAGATTGTAAGTCTCCCCTCTTTCACGGTATTGTGTGGAAACTTGGCCTTTTTTCCTTCCTTTGGAAGATGTCTTGGTTCAAGGATCCATGCTTGTGATAAGTCGGTTGAGTGTTCTCCAAAGAATGACTTAAAAAAGCAAAAGCAATATTAATTTCTAACTCATTAACAACTAACATTTAATTTCAAGTCATTTACTTTTAATGCACTTTATTTTTAAGCCTTATTCATTTGTCATTATTCATACCATTCTAATTGTTTATGTTTATGTCATTTTCACTTTGTCCACTTGGACCATATTTTGTGACATATTTTGTTTGTGTTTGTTTGTATGGTCTTTGACTACTAATGTACATAATAAGAACAAAAACTCTAAAAAACTTCTTGTGTGGACTATTGGTTTGATCTGAGACAATTGGACTTAGAATTTAGGCAACACTCCCTATGCAAAGGACTTGGCCAATGCCAACTTTCATGTAACCAAGTGCTTGTAGTTTGAAACTTCATCTGATACATCATTGAAGATCCATTTGAGTTCATCTACAACATGATCATTGTGAAGCTGTTACTTTGAACCTGTGACTTAGGCATTATGAAATTCATCTGCTACTTGGGCAAATTTGAAGAAGATCATGGAGTTACTAAGCTTGGATGTGGCTATATTTATTTGATGCCTTGCTCTTCAAGTTGATATTTTGTGCATTCTTTGTTGCTTGATTCTAATGTCCAAGGGAATTTAGGTTTCTATATGACATTCTTGTCTATTGGATTGCAGCCCATTGGTCAGATCTTTTCAACTCTTAACTTTTAAATTTATGCTTAGGATTAGTCCCTTCATATCTTCCCCATTTCTTTAATTTCAAAATCTCTTCCTCCTTTTTAAAAAAAAATTCTTTGCTTGTGCTTATTTTCTAAACTTAGACCATATTGCAAACTAGAAACTTTGGCCTTATGCCATTGCCTTTTCAAGCTTCTTTTCTCAATCAAACTTATAAATATACTTAACTATACTTGACTTAAAATTTTCAAAAGCCAAAAAGAATTATCCCATTCAAACCATTTTAGGCCTTTGTGCCTTTCAAACCTAATTTTTGTTAAAAGCAATACATCCACTTTAAAATTTATACCACGAACTACGAGGTTTTGATCCCTCATTTTTATGTTGGTACGTAGGCACAAGTCCGAAGATCTTGTCAAACACAAAAAATATAACTAATGAATTCTTTTCTCATTCCCCCATTCGATTTGCTTGCAAACATCATTTGTACAAAAACACATATGCACACAAGAAAAGGCTCCCTAGGAGTACCTAGGACACTTTGGGTGCTAACACCTTCCCTCTGTGTAACCAACCCCCTTACCTGTAATCTATGACATTTTATTAGTTTTGATTTGAAAACTTCTTATTTATGGGTTTTGTTCATACATTTCCCTTTTCCCTTGGAAACAATAAAAGCGCGGTGGCGACTCTTGTTATTTGATGTCTAGCTTATCCATAGCTTGATGATCATGAATTTACCGCTATAATTAGTAACTAAGTTGTATGTAAAGCTCCATATTGTATGTGTTCTCGAATGAAATCATAGTAAACCTCAATGTATTTAGTTATTTCATGGAAAATATGACTTGCTCCTAAATGAAGAGTTACTTTATTGTCAAAATGTAAAATTGTAGATCCTTGACTTTGAACTTGAAGTCTTGATAATAAATTGTGTAGCAAAAGTATCTCAGTAGTAGTATGTATTATTGGTCGATATTCTGCTTTATTGGAGTATTTATAAATTGTTACTTTTTTTATTATCCACAATATTGGAGCATTGCCAAGTTTCATTAAATAACCAAATATGAAATTTCTTATTAATGGATATGATGCCCGATATGAATAGAAAAATTAACCTAGTTCAAGAGAATTATTTTTAGATAAAACAATACCTTGTCCAAGTGAAGATTTTAGATATCTTAATACTTCCATAGTTGTGTTCCAATTATCTTGAAGTGGTGTATGGTATGCACAAATTTATTTAAAATATGCATAGAGTATGTTAATCTTGGCCTTGTATGATGAGATAAATAAGATGACCAACCAGTCTTTGACATGGTGAATGATCAGAATATGGAGGACCTTTATCTAAGGCAATCCTATCATTTTGTTCCATTGAAAATGAAGAAGGTTTAGAATCAAGTATATAACGTCCATTAAGAATATTTGAGAAGTATTTTCTTTGACGAATGAATAATCCTCCTGGTCCTCAGGCAAGTTCCAAGCCAATGAAATATCTTAATGATTCAATATCTTTTATGAGAAAACATTGGTTAAGACATTGTTTGAATTGATCATAAGTTGTGTCATTATTTCCAACAACTAATAAATCATTCACATAAAATAAAACAACTAGAAATGTAAATTCATGAGAGTATGTGAAAAAACTGTTGACTTTCTTGAAAACCATAACTTATGAGTTTTTGAGAAAGTTTTGAGTACCAATTTCTATATGCTTGCTTCGAGTCATATATAGATTTCTTAAAACAAAATACTGTGTTTTTGTTTGTAATTTTTATCCTTATGGAGGATTCACATATACCTCTTATGTTAAAACACCATGAAAAAAGGATTTGTTAACATATATTTGAATACATTTGATGTGGTTTTCATTATTTTGTTACTACAAGAGTTAACGAGCATTTGGCAAAGTTCATTTTATCAATTGGAGAAATTTTTCATAGAAGTCTTATTTTTTATATTTGAGTGGAGTCTATTGCTATTAATCGATCTTTGTACTTTACAAATTTTTATTTGGCTTTGTGTTTGATTTTATATATCCATTTGCATCCTAGTAATTTCTTCCTTCTAGTAAATTTGTTAATTCTCGTGTTTCATCATCTTGTAAAGGTTTGATTTCTTCAGTCATATCCTATTTCCATTTTTACTTTAATATTTTTGACTATAAGATTTTGGTTAAAGTAACCTTAGGGTTATCTTTCTCTAGGTTGTAAATCATGGTTATTGAAAGTGCAGTCATGTTACTGTATGGTATCATTTACTTGTTTTGATGTTTTTGCTAATTTGAGTATCGTTGTTAAAGTTTGTTTGCGTATTTGTAATTTTCTTACCATATAATATTTGTGCGTTTCTTCTTTATTTGCATTCAAATTCTATTGTAATCGCTTCGGCTATTTAACAATTGTACCATTAAGACCCCTTAGTATTCAATATATTTAGAGAGTTTGTTTCCTTGATAATGTCTCTTTTTGAGCCTAGAAAGTTGTCCTTTTGTCGTTTCATCAAAATTTGTTTGAATTACAAGTTAGAACTCTTAAAATTAAGATGTTGAGTTTTTTATTCGAATCATGTACTATATGTGAGTCGAATCATAAACTTGTGAAAAATTAGGAGTTTCTTATGGACAACTTGATTCAAATCATAAAACAAACCTGATCTGAATCATAGATGCGTGTGACTCGAATCAAGTGATATCCATGCGTCAAATCATATGTCTGAATGAAGTCATATTTGGGCTTTTCTTTCATTGATTCAATTAAGGAATATAACTTAATTTGAATCATGATTTTCTCTTGACTAAAATCATGACTTCACAAAACCCAATCTTTCCATCTTAGATATATATAGTTGTTTCTTTGGTGAAAGCATAAAGTGTGTGAAAAACCAAAAAAAACCCCATTTTTGAGACAAAATACAATTTTTCTTCTCTTCTTTAGTGTGGTTATACCCAACATCGTTATTCTTTATCTTCTTCTCTAGAACAACTTCTTGAGTGTTAATCCATGTCAGATTCATTTCTTTTTGTTGAACTTTGTTCTTGTGCAATTTTGTTGTTGTTTCTTGTGAATTAGAGAGAGTGAGTTGATTGATCTCATGTGTTTATCATGGTTAATCAAACTCATGATACCAATGAAGAACCAAGACCCATTTACCTAGAAATTAGAGAGAACCTTGTATGTGTATGTGTGTTCTTATTTCACATACATCTAATTACTTGACTAACACCTTGTGGATTAAAGTGTTTGTGAGATATTCTGACATTGTTCATCATCTTCATCCTTAGTCTTTTTCCATTATTGAGGACCTTCATCTATAAATATTGAGTGTTTAGGTAGACTAGTGATACAATAGGATATCTAATGTTTTTATTTAAAGTTTGTTATTTATAACAGGTGCAGATATCATTTCTTGAATGCAATTTGGTCTTTATTCTTATATATCAAGAAGAGAGTTTCAATATACTCCAAGGAAGATTTGGGCTAGATCAAGTATCAACGGTCCGTAAGGCGGAGTTTTAAGTTGTTCTTCTTTGGTGGTGTATGTAACACCCTAAACCCAGAAACTTATATATAAAGGATTACTCGACAATTTAAGGTGTCACCAATGATAACCCTTCAACAAAACATAGAAATTTTGAAAACATGCAACACCTGTCATCGTATGCTCACCTTCACTTAGGTTATCATCGTAGCAGAATCACATTAATCGAGGTAATAAAACATATTAACTTTAAATTTGGGTCTTATAAAGACTTAACTTTCACAAAATAATTTCAAAATAAATTTCAATATCCCATTGTCAACAACTTCAAAACAACTCAACATCATAGTTATTAAACTTTAACAAATCGGTTAAGTTGACATCAAACAAAAGAAAAGAAAACATTATTCACCCCAGTGTTATAGAATCATAATATAACGACTAAAAATAAATGTGATAACTAATGAAAGTAACTCCAAGAGCTATTTCCCACTCACAGAAGCAACTATACTCCTTAGTATCTGCGAGATGTCCATGATGGACAACATCAAAGCAAATGGGGTGAGAATTCACATCACTAAATTAACGGTATAAGCTGCAAAGTACAATCCAAATATCTACACATTCAATAACAATCACACAACCTCATTCTCACAACCAATCCATCAACATACACAAAGCAATAACATAGTCATCATTTAAATTATGGACTGAGACTCACAACTTCAACCAGACTCATATGTATATGGTACCATATCATCATCAATTGGTTCAATCAAGAATCGAGTTCACCCTGCTCGAACCCCCGATCCACCCTGCTCGGGTTCATGACAAGTCATCAATCCACCATGCTAAAATTGTAACTTGCCTTTTTTTGTCAATAATAACGACATAATGAATGCATGTCACAACATGTTAATGCAAAAACAACATAATGTTTAAAGTCCCCTCTTGGCAATAAAAAAAGCATGCATTGACCCAATGATAATAGTTCCCTTCTCGAACTATCATCCTATAATAACATACTCACAATTCAACAACATAATTCATGCTCATACAACAATATATCATCATCACAACTACAGATATCCATCATTCATAAAATAATTCATAAATTTAATTAAATTCATATTTAAACGTTAAGTCATACAACAACATCATTTAAATAGCAACTAATAGAGCCTAACATTACCCAAAACATCCACAAAAGTCGAAGAATCAAAACCTACAACTCAATATCATCAAAATAAGCATTTATGCCCACTGCACATCATGATAGGTTACCTGTCACGATTGCATCGTCCGTCACCGACCTCCACACTGCAGGATGTCACCTAAGTTCTGCTTGTGCTTTGTTATGACATGATAACTTCTCTTTGAATGTTAATAGTTCATTGGTTTTTTTCTTTAAGTCTCCAACTCCTTAAATAGAGAAGAAAAAGAGTCGTCGAAGATCCAACATAAGAGAGTCCTTAAGAAGATTGAATAAAGATGTTGATATGTTTCTCTAAATGGTTAACATCATTAAAATCTTATTTGAAATTACTTTGCTGCAAGAGGAATTATCAGTTTCATCTCAGCTGACTCTATGAAGAAAAAAATCTTAGGTCTTCATGTGACAAAGTAGGCTCAGAGGTTGAGAGTGACATATAAGAGTCACCTTGGTTCTTGCACTTTGACTAGTCTTCAGGTTCTTATCAACAAAGGCAGACTTCATCAAAGTCTGGTCTTTAAATGGTGACTCCTTTAGACTCCAACCTTTAGAAGTTGACTTCTTTAGAGTCTGGTCTTCAACTTTTAATCCATTAGTTTATGGTCTTTAAGCCTCTCTTTAGATGTTCATAGTCAGAACCAATACTTGAATTGTTCATGAAATTTTAGTCTATGATCCTGCACATTTGAATAAGTATTAGTATACCTAATTATTATTTAAAATCTAAGGGACATGTGACAAACCAAATTTGTTCCAAAAATTGGGGATATGAAGTATTAGCCTCTATTCGTAAGGTTTTGCATTCAATGACAAAATTCAGAAATATCAACCACTGCAGCCACTTACGTTGACAGGTTGATGGACAAGTGGATTGGGTGATCAACTAATCCATGCGCTTATGCTGGTAGGCTAATCGATAAAAGGTCAAGAATGATTGACTACTCCAAATGGTTACAATGGTAGACCAATCGATAAGGATAATAATGATTAACTACTTTAGCCGCTTACACCGACAGGTTAATCGATGAGGAAATAAATGGTTAACAACTTCAATCGCTTACATTGGTAAGTTGATAGAAAATAAGGGACATGATCAACTACTCCAACCACTTACACTGGTAGGCTAATCAACAAAGACAAAGGTGATCAACTACTCCAACCACTTACACTGGCAGGCTAATCAACAAAGACAAAGGTGATCAACTACTCTAATCGTGGTAGGCTGATTGACACCAAAAAACACGATTAACTACTCCAGCTGCTTACACTGACATGTTAATCGAAATGAAAGATTCTCTAAGCATTAATAGGGAAATCTTTCTAGACTTCTTTATGTCCATATTCTCATAAAATAAGTATTATCTTTTATTTCAGAATGTCCATGATTCTTTTTATACCCAATCATTTGTAATACCACCTTGATAAATAAGTTCTATGTTATGATGTTCTGCAACTATGTTTTCAATTTGTTCATTACCATGACTAGTATCACTAGAAATTATAAAGTTCACTAGAAATTGATATACATTATGTGTTTCTTTTGTATGATCTTGAACATTGTCATTTATATTTTTTTTCTTCTTCAATGGAATTTATTTCATCATTAAAGGCATGTATTGTGTCATTTAATCCAAGTTTAACCTTTTGTGGTATACAAGGCTATATGTGTTCATAGAACACTACATCTCTAAATGTATAACAAACACGAGTTTGATCATTATATGTTTTTCATCTCATTTATAATTGTGGATATCCGATGAAAATATATTTCTCAATGCATGATTCAAACTTATCTTTTGGTTTGAACACATTTTTCATGTAACAAAAGCAATCAAAGTTTCTTAAATGTTCATAATTTGGTGATCTATCAAAATAAGTTCATATGGAGTGATTCATTTATTAACCACGGTTGGTGTTCTATTTATGATATATGTCGAATTTAGCATACAATCTCCCAAAAAAATATAGCAGAAGGTTTGTTTGGAAATACAACGCTCTAACTATGTTCTTGTGTTCTACCTAACCATTTTGCTTAGGTGTTGATACACAAAAGACTTCATGTATAATTCCTTTTTGTTGTATAAAGGATTTAAACTTTGAGTTAGTAAACTCTATACCATTATCACTCCTTATTCTTTTAGTATTCTTATTAAGTTGTTCCTTGGTCATATTGTATAAATTGACCAAATGATGTATAGTTTAAATTTTAGTATTCATTAGGAAAACCCAAGTGTCACTCGTATAATCCCTACAATGGTTAGAAAGTAGTGAAAATATTTATGTTTAGAAGTGTTATATTTTATCTAAAGATCACAATGGATTAAATCAAAATGTGCTTCACCTTTATTATCACTTAAATGAAGTGAAATTCTCCAATGTTTTGATTTATGAAATACATCACAAAAATAAAATTTATTTGAAAAAAAATTACAATTGATAAAGTGAAAATGATTTGAAGGACTTAGGTAGATGGGCGTCTAATTCTCTTATGTCACAAAATTTCCAAATTCTTCTTAGTTGCCCCTATGAATCCTTGTTGAATCTACTTTGTGAACACATAAACTCCTTCATGCAATTCACCTAATCTGGTCTTCCTCTTCGAGGTTAGGTTCTGAATAATGTAAGAATTATTCTCATAAATAACACTACAATTCAAATTAGTATTTAATTTGTGAATAGATATTAAATTGTATTTAAAATTATAAATTAAAAGCGCATTACTCAAAACAAAATCCTTTGATAAATTCACATCTCCGAGATATCAACCATTGTTGAATCTCCATTGGGAGTGATTATATGAAAAAGTTTATTTATTCTTTTGAATATTTGTATAATAGATCTTAAATGAGTCATGTGATATGATGTACCACTTTCAAGTATTCATATGATATTATCCTTCAACTTTCCATTCATGTTCTCATGTGAATTTGTTTGATTTTTTGGCACGAATCTCATGGAAAACATGTCCTAAGATACTATTTTCTACATTATCCTTCTTATTTCAAATTGGGAACCATGTTATGATTTATAATTAATTATGGTTGTGGTATAATCGATTATGAAACAAGTTTTTCTTAGCATTTCATTATGAAGACCTAGTAATCGATTATGCTTTAGATCTGAGCAAAATGTTTGTTATTTACTTGGTCATAATCGATTATGGTCATAGAATAATTGATTATAGTTTGAATTGAGTTTTTTCAAAATTTTAAATTTTGGCTAAATTCTCTACTTTAAAAGGAGTTATTGTGCTCATTTGAAAACACATAAGTATTTTAAAAAACATTTTTCTTCTACTCTCACCTTGCTCTAAATTTCTCATATTCGTTTAAAATACAATTTTAGTTATGAGATAGTAACTACTTAGAAACTATTTCTTGTGTAACTGTTGCTATATTATTATCATATGTAACTCTAAACCAAGAGAGGTTTGTTCTCTTAAACTCTAAAAAATTATAAAGGTTGCAAGATGAACCTACGAAGAGAGCTTGGTGTAAGAATGTTAAGGGTTGATCCTGTGCTAAAAGCTTTATGATAGTGGAAATATGAAGGTGCAGTCTTTGGGGGTCTGGAGTAGGCCTCGTGGGCCTGAGTCAAACCAATGTAATTCTCACGTGTTCCTTTCTTTTTACTTATCTTATTATCTTTTGTCTTCGTCTATCTTTCTTTTCTTTTATTCCACTATTATGATCAACTTAAAAATTGATTTAATTTGTTTAGATTTTTGAATTTTTTAAAATCAAAATTCACCACCCCCCTCTTGTTTGAAGTCACTTGTGTAACAATAATCACCAAGTTCATTCACATACAACACATGATCCTCGTGCTGAGCATATCTCTTATTGACATTTTCTTGAATGATCATAGGTACAACATAGAGGTAAAGGTGTATTGGAATAGTAAACATGTACTCGATCTGACACACGACTTGCTTTTAGAGGTATTTGTCCATACATAATCCCTATCTAATCTAACCAGAATAAATATCATATCATCCAACGAGTGTCTGACGGAGTGAATGTCACATGAGTTGAAGAACACACCTTGCGGTAGTATCTGATCCAACTGGTTTTAGTATGACTATATAATTGGATTACCTTTAGTTGAAATGAAGAAGTTAACATGAGGATCTATCTAGTGTACTCCACTCATACCCTCTGTCATACCCCAATTTTGTCCGGCCATTTGTGATCTGCCCATGAGATCTCTTTGTTTCAAAGGCCTATTTGCATAAGTGTGTTCATAATCTAAAATATGGTTTGAATCTTTTACATTACTAATCCAAAACTTATTTTTTTATTAGTAAGTATTAAGAACCATGTTATTATTTCTATGATCACTATTTACTAGTCCATTTACACATCCCAAATATTTATACCAAGTTCAAAGTTCTTCATGGGTTCCCAAATTAAATTTGCATTTTTTAGAAACATGTATGTGTTTTTTTTTAAATTAAAAGTCCCATATTTAGATTTTTGTATTTAAAATAGAATTGTGTTGTTTTTAAATTAAAAGTCCCATATTTAGATTTTTGTATTTAAAATAGAAATATGTTATTTTTAAAATTAAGTCATTATACTTAAGTTAGAAATATGTTGTTTTTAAAATTAAGTCATTATACTTAAGTTAGAAATATGTTGTTTTTAAAATTAAGTCATTATACTTAAGTTAGAAATATGTTATTTTTAAAATTAAGTCATTTTACTTAAGTTAGAAATATGTTGTTTTTAAAATTAAGTCATTATACTTAAGTTAGAGATATGTTGTTTTTAAAATTAAGTCATTTTACTTAAGTTAGAAATATGTTGTTTTTAAAATTAAGTCATTATACTTAAGTTAGAAGTGTATTGTTTTTAAAAGTTGAATGATTAGCATAAATAAATATTGAGTTAAATTTTGAAAGATTAAAAGGTAATTACATAATTAAAATTTAATTCAATAAGTCCCAAATAATCCAAACACACATTTTGTCTAAAAAAAACTAAACTAAGTAATTACAGTGAAAAAATTGCTACAAATGGAAATAGGTTCCTAATGACCAAAAACAAGCAATTAGGATGAAATCACTTTGGACTTAGTCACAAAAACAGGTTGTCTTGAAGCTTGGAGCAGCCACCTTCCATTCCATCAGGTCATCTTAGAGCTATAACCTACAAAGAAAAATAGCTTATTTAAAACGCACTTAAAAAACTGAAAAACAACTAATCAAATTACTAAGTTCAAAGCTTTATCCAGAGGATTAATTGGAACATCTGAAAAGGCATTGCAACAATGGCTTAAATAAGAACAAATCAAATCCCACATAATCTGGGATGAGACAAATTGAAAAAAAAAGAGTTTTTTAAAACTGATAAAAATTCTTCATAAAACGTTCATGAGGCGTTAAGAAGGATACACAGTAAGAGATTTCTTCTCAAAAGCCAAAACCACAACAACAACAGAAAATCAACTTTTTCTCAAAAAGCCTAAAGAACAACACATCACAATAAGAGATTTCTCCTAAAAAACCTGAACCACAAAAATAACAGCAAAAGCAACTTTTTTTTCTCAAAAAGCCTAAAGAATAACATAAACACAACAGAGTTCTTTTCAAAGAAACAAGAACAGCAACCGCACGACAAAGTTATTTTTTTTCAAAAACCTAAAAGAACATAACAACAACAACATCGAACGACAACAACATATACACACCACTGCGATCAAAGAAGTGGATGAGGCGAAGCTAGTAACGACGAGAAACAAAGCAGAAACGAGAGGGAAGGTAAACTTATCTTTGGTCGCCGGAAAGCACGTCACCGAACGAACTCCGGTCAGGTAGATTTCTTCACGCCTTGACTAATCCAGTGCACTTTTGTATCCTCCTGTTTACGCTGATTGAAACCCCTAACGTCTGGGTTTGAAATAACGCTCCATCACCACCTAATTTAGGGTTTTACTTTAGGGTTTTGATCGATACGCCTCTTAGACCGCTCACGCCTTGTCGATTTATGCCGAATCCTTGGCCTAATCGCTCTGAGCTAGCTTGGCTGATATTATTATTCGATTCTAGGGTTCGGTTTGGGGACCCCGATTCATGCATTTGAGATGAAGTAATGAGGGATTTGAGTTTGGATTCATACTTAGGAGAGTGTTTTAATGGAGAAGATGGAGTTTTGGTTTTGTTCGCCAAAGTAGAGGGCCGCCGCCGCCGTGAGCGGACGCCTTCCATCTTCTTCTCAGGCAAGTAGGTTGGAGTGAGAAGAGAGTGTGTAATTACATAGCGTTTTTAGGTTTAGAAGTTTAAGAGAGAGAGTGAAACTTGGAAAGTGGTTTTTTTTAATCTCTCTGTTTTGTTTTAACGTAACCGCTGGAAGAGTGAAAGTAGTGGTGACAAGTGTCACCAACCCTGGACACTTGTCACCGTCCAAGAGGTGAACCCCCAGGGTCAACAATGTTGACCGAGCCCATTTTCCTCATTTGTTGTTGTGTTTTTATCCCTATCAGCACCCCATCCGATTGGGCTCTGCTATCCTTTGTTGAACCCATTCTCAATTTCTTTGGACTTATTTTCTTTGTTTTTGGTTACTAGTTGATTAAGTTTAGTTAATATAGGTTACTTAGCTTAACTAGATGATTAGGTATTAATTAGATTAAATTAGTTATGATTAGGATTAATTAGAAATAATTTTAGGATTAGAAATAGTATTAGAAATATTATAAATAATTAGGAATTTAGGTTCATTAGAATTTTTAGATTTAGGTTATAATTTTTTTGAAGAGTTGGATTTAGAAATCAGTCTATAAATACTGAAGTTTCAGTAGAGGAAAGGACACTTGGAGTTACACTGGGAGATTCACTGAAAAAAAAAGAGGAGGAGAACAGAGAAGAACGAATAGAAGTTTTGGCCTAGGAACCCTGCCTACCCGGAGAATTCAGAGTAAAGAAACCCTGAAGGCAGCCCATCTGCACCGAAGCCATCGCCGTCCAATTCTCGCTGCCTAACTTATTCCGATACTACAAGTGGTCAATCCCTTCAACCTTGAATTGGCAAACAGGTTTGCGTATCTCTATTGTTTATACTTTCAATTGGCCATATCTACATATATAATGCATCATGATTAAATGTTGATATATAATTTGCTTTCGTATGGGAATTTAAATATGCCTGAATACCCTGAATGTTTGACCATGTTATTCCTGTGATAAAATGCCATAAAATTCAAAGTTCCTAACATGGGGCTGTTTTCAAATTCAAAATCCGTGGCCGCTCGCTAGCACCTCGCTAGGCGAGCCTGGGGCGAGTATTCGCCTGGCCTTCGCTAGGCGAGGCAGAGGCGAACGAGACAGTAGCTGACTTTTCTATTCTGTTTTTTTTTATGTTTTATCATAGCCATGCATTATTCATCCTATCCTATTTATTGTTGTGATATTTCTCCGGTGTAATCTTCGATTGCACCCTGATTTGGTGTTCTGACATGTTTCTTTTTTTTGAGTTTCGTAAAGGTTCACATATCCCAGGAAAAGGTTATTGGCTAGGTATTCCACTTTATTTGTGGGATACCCTTGTGGAGTTTCACCCTAAATTAATTTTTTAATGTATTAATTTTTAATGTATTAATTTTTTAATATATTATTTTTAATAATTTTAATGTGGAGTTTCATCCTAATTATATAATTAATTGTAAAACTTTGCCTTTGAATAAGTGATCTTGGACCTCTCTTTGTTGCCTTACGATTACGATATTACGGTCATGTCCCGCGAACGTGGGGATACCCTTAGCAAAGACCCTTCGGTTAAATCATCATAAAATAAATTATAGTCCCTCGGATGTTGCCTTCGAATATACAACTTTGTCCCTCGATGACCCTCCGATGTTGCCTACGGTTAAAAGATGATAGTCCCTTCGAATGCTAAGGTATCCTCGTAACTGTTGCCTTCAATGACCAATCGATGACCCTACGATGACCCTTTTACATCCAAAGGATAAAACTACTTATTTCTCAATAATAAGGATAGTTTTACCCTCATAAGGATAGGAAATACTCATAAAGACCTTGGGTCGGTATAACTCTTAATTGCTGGCTCACAACCTAAAACATTTTTTCACACCTCACACCTTTCAAAATACCTTCAGAAAATCACCACTTGGTATACATTCATACTAGAATCATTACCGAGTTATATTTTTCTAAACAATTTTCAAAACTAAACGAGATAATCACTTTGTATACATTCATACAAGAATCATTACAAAGTTAAATTCTCTTTTCAAAACAATTCTTCTAAACAATTCACAAACACTTTTTTTTTTAAAAATAATATAAGTGATCGAGCAATTAAGAGCCCATGGATAACCATGGATACAAAGGGTGCTAACACCTTCCCTTCGTATAATGTACCTCCCGAACCCAAAATCTAAATTAAGGTTTTTCCTGTTCTTTTCCACCTTTCCTTATTGGATAAAAGAAAAGTCGGTGGCGACTCTTGCTAACCGCGACATTGCGATTAAAACCACAAAAAAGTCCAGTTCACCGTATGACAGAACTGGCGACTCCACTGGGGACCCTAAATATTTAAAAAGAGAGGTTACCTTAAAAACAAGATCACTTATTCAATTTGTCTGATTTATTTTTAAGGGATTGCTTGGGTATGTTATGCTTGAGTGAAAGATCCTACACCCGGATCTAGTGTACCTTAGGTAAGTAGCAAGAGATCATCGCGACTGTCCGGCGTATACTGGAATGGTCAAAATGATGGCTACGGTTAATGTGGCACTTTGGATGTCCTGATGTTCCTCATGTTAGTTGAGGAAATATTTGGCATTCGCGTGGTGTCATAAAAGCATTAACCAGACCTTTAGAACCCTAATTGACTCATCCTGGCCATTAGAAAGTAGTGAGATAACTGGCTTCGGTTCCGACTGGAGTTGGTTGAGACTCGATACTACACTCTTTGAGATTGGACTTTAGGGAAGCTTCGGTCAACCACTTGGTGTTGCACTGAAGTGGACTTAAGGAAAGGTCAATGATTTGAGATCCTTCTAGAACCCGGTTACTATTCTAAGACAGGTTGAACCAACCAAACTTCAGTGGGGAGGGTATTTACCTATGGAACTCACGCAAGCCTTAAAACCTAGGAATGATTGTTGTGTGACTTGCTTGTGCTTGTTATTTATCTAACAACATGACATCATAACAACATAACATCATAACATCATGGCATTGTACTAACCATTTCAAGGATTTAGGGATTTAACTCTGCTAAAAAAAAAACAGAAAAAACAAAAACAAAAGCAAAAACAAAAGAGAAAAGAAAAAAAAAGCTCTTTTTGGTAGTTTATGCAAAGTTAAATCCCGAAAGTCCTTGAAAACATTTCATACATTGCATTGCATCGCATAACAGGTATTCTAAAGGATCAGTGTTCTCACGATTTTCCTATCAAACAGATTCCAGCAGATTCAAACAGATTGAACAATGGCTCTCGAACAAACTGTCAAAGATCTCCAGGCCCAGAATGCTCAATTCCAGGAAATGATGCTGAGCTTATCTAAGGGGCAGGAAGAACTGAAAGCTCTTTTGATGGAGAAGAAGAAGGACCAGAAACCTGTGGGTTACATCAACCCGGGGAGAAGGCTTAAGGGACAGGTTACAGGAGTCAAGATTAGAATTCCGAAGGATTCAGAAGAAGAGACCGAGAATGATTCGGAAGATGAGAATCCTAATCTCGTCAATTCTGAGGACGACGATGAAGATTATGAACATGAACAGTACTCTCCGAAGGATGATAAGTACAAGTTGCTGGAAGAACGTATGCTAGCTATGGAGGGGCAGAAAGTGCCCGGTCTAGATTTCGAAAACTTGGGTCTGGTCTCTGATGTGGTCATTCCCCGCAAATTCAAGGTTCCCATTTTCACTAAGTATGATGGTGCCTCTTGTCCTCAGATGCATCTAAGGGCTTATGTGAGAAAGATTCAGCCGCACACTACTGATAAGAAACTGTGGATCCATTTCTTCCAAGAGAGTCTGTCTGGCACACAGTTAGAGTGGTATTATCAGCTTGAGAGCTCTAACATCCGCACATGGACTGATTTAGCAACAGCTTTCTACAAGCACTACCAGTATAATTCTGAGTTAGCGCCTACTCGGCTACAGCTACAAAATATGACTATGGGCTCTAAAGAAAGTTTCAAAGAATATGCTCAAAAGTGGAGAGATTTGGCTGGCAGAGTCAAACCCCCTATGACTGATCGAGAGTTAGTGGACATGTTCATGGGTACACTGACTGGCCCATTCTACATCCATCTACTGGGAAGTTCCTCGTCAGGTTTCACTGAACTTATCTTGACAGGTGAACGGGTTGAAAGCGGCATTCGAAGTGGAAAGATACAGGCAGCTACTTCTGCAAGCACCAAAAAGTCCTATCAGGGAAAGAGTGAATCAAATGCTGTGTACAGTGAGAGGAAGCATAACAAGAAGAATCGTGACCATACTGTTGGGGCAGTTACAATTGCCGCACCGCCATCTCAGAACTTCCAACACAGACAAGACCGGTCGAGAAGACAGTTTACCAAGATCAATATGACTTTAACCCAAGCACTGCAGAGTATGTTAAAGGCCAATTTGATTACCCTCAGAGGCCCTCCTGCAAATCCCAACACTACTTCTCCTCGTTATAATCCCAACGCCAGGTGTGCCTATCACTCCGATAGCCCCGGGCATGATACGAATGATTGCTGGTTGTTGAAGAACAAGATTCAGGATATGATCGACGCTGGAGAAATTGAATTTGATCCTCCGGCAACCCCCAATGTCATCACAGCACCTATGCCTAATCATGACCAGAATGTTAATGTTGTGGACGACAATTCTCACGTTACTGACGTTGCTGATTTAGCATCTCCTCTCCTGATCGTTAAGAAGAATTTATTGCAAGCTGGTTTATTTCCAGGTTGTGCTGAAGATTGCGATCTCTGTGTACTCCGACCCAATGATTGTTTGAAGTTGAAGAACGGCATTCAACGGCTGATGGATGATCGTACAATTCTATTTGAAAGGGTTCCTAAGGTGGACAACTCTATTGAAGAGGTATCTGTGATTGCTAGGTCCAAAGCTCCAGTGAAGATTACCGCTACTAGAGTGCCTGTGAAGATTACCGCTGAGCCCAAAGTGGCTCCCCTGATTATTACCGCACCTGGCCCCGTGCCATATTCCTCCAGCAAAGCTATTCCGTGGAACTATGGAGGCGACGTTTACATCCATGGCATAAAGCAAGTTGGTAGTTCTGCTAATCCTAATGATATTGTGGGGACTAGTAAAGTTACTCGAAGTGGAAGGATCTACTCCCCAGAAATCTCACCTCCCGCTCCCGAAATTCGAGGAAAAAGACCAGTCAATCCTCCTCAGTCAGAGACATCGGTCGAAGTTACTTCTGAAGATGTTGCCAAACAGGAAATGGAAGAGATGCTGAAAATCATCCGTAAGAGCGATTTTGATGTAGTGGAACAATTGGGGCATACTCCGTCTAAAATCTCAATGTTGTCTTTATTGTTATCCTCTGAATCCCATGCCAATGCATTGATGAAATTCTTGAAGACCGCTCATGTGCCTCAAGAAACATCCGTCGATCAATTCGAACATTATGTTGCTAATTTGACTGTTGACAATGGCCTAGGCTTTTCCGATGCTGACCTGACACCAGCAGGAAAGAATCACAATAAAGCTCTGCATATCTCCATCGAGTGTGAGGGGATCACCCTGGCTCACGTGTTGATCGACAACGGCTCTTCCTTGAATGTGCTCCCGAAAGCTGTACTCGATAAATTTGACTACAAAGGCATTGAACTGAAACCTAGTGATGTTGTGGTGCGTGCTTACGATGGTGCGAAGAGTGTTGTCTATGGTGAAGTGGTTCTCCCTATCAAGATAGGGCCTCAAGTCTTCAACACTACCTTTCACGTGATGGACATTCGTCCCGCCTACTCCTGCTTGTTGGGGCGCCCTTGGATCCATGGGGCAGGTGCGGTAGCTTCGTCGCTTCATCAAAAGCTGAAGTATCCAATAGCAGGCATGGTTGTCACTGTATGTGGAGAAGAAGAGTATATTGTCAGTAGTGTGCAAGCCTTCAAATACATCGAGATGGATGGTGAATTCTTTGAGACTCCTTCTCAATCATTTGAAGTGGTTCCTCCACCCAGTCCTGTCCTTAAGCCAACTCCCCTTGTGCCCAAGGTTGTTCGTGCTCCCCCTGTCATGATCTCTCTGAAAGATGCTCAAGCCGCGATTGAAAATGGTGATCGTGCTGGTTGGGGTCAACTGATCAATGTACCGTACAAGTCTGATAAAGTTGGCCTGGGGTTTAACTCTGGAAAGATAGTCAAAAATCAGATTAATGCTATGGAAGATGCTGATAGTGATTGCGACTTGGATAGCTGGATTTTCCCAACAATTGGTGACGGACTCAACAATTGGAAGACTGAAGACATTATCCCGATTTCCTTTAGTCAGGAGTAATTGTTATTGTTTATTCTAGAATTGCAAATTTTAATTTTCTTTTACAATCAAACTTCTTAAAGCATTGTGTCTATGCCCGAGGCACAATAGCTAATTTGTTAAGGGTTTTGTCATTTTCATAAGCATATTTATATTCAATAAATCAATGGACGTTTTGCATTCAAATATTGCGCTCTTTGTCTTTCCTATTATCTTTCAAACGAGCTATGTTTTCTTACACACACGCACGTAACGAATTGCAGATCCCTATCCACTCTGGATCCTGTTGATAATAGTTCTACTACTGTTCATTATGACTTTGAAAATCCGATCTACCGAGCCGAAGATGGAAGTGAGGAAGATTGTGAAGTACCTGAAGAACTTGCCAGAATGTTACTACAAGAAGAAAGGACTATACAGCCGCATGAGGAGTCAGTTGAGACTGTAAATCTGGGTACCGAGGTGGACAAGAGAGAAGTCAAAATAGGAGCAGGCTTGGAAATCAGTGTCAAAAGAAGATTGATTCAAATGCTACATGACTATGTGGAGATTTTTGCTTGGTCTTACGAAGACATGCCAGGGCTGGATACCGATATAGTAGTGCATCGTTTGCCGACGAAGGAAGATTGTCGTCCTGTTAAGCAAAAGGTTCGTCGCATGCGTCCTGAAATGTCCGAGAAAATCAAGGCCGAAGTCATGAAACAATTCGATGCTGGTTTTCTGGCGGTTACTTCTTATCCTCAATGGGTTGCTAATGTGGTACCAGTGCCAAAGAAGGATGGTAAGGTGCGAATGTGTGTGGATTACAGAGATTTGAATAGAGCGAGTCCCAAGGATGATTTCCCACTGCCACACATTGATGTTCTGGTAGACAACACCGCTCAACACAAGGTATTCTCCTTCATGGATGGATTCTCGGGTTATAACCAGATCAAAATGGCACCTGAGGACAGGAGAAGACTACGTTTGTGACGCAATGGGGCACCTTCTGTTATAAAGTAATGTCGTTTGGTTTAAAGAACGCAGGAGCAACGTACCAGCGTGCTATGGTGGTTTTGTTCCATGACATGATCCATCATGAAATAGAAGTATATGTGGACGATATGATAGCCAGGTCTCATACTGAAGAAGAACATCTCGATCATTTATACAAACTGTTTGAGAGGCTGAAGAAATACAAGTTGAGATTGAACCCGAACAAATGCACCTTTGGAGTAAGATCTGGTAAACTCTTGGGCTTTATTGTCAGTGGTAAAGGTATTGAGGTCGACCCAGCCAAGGTGAGAGCTATTCAAGAGATGCCAGTTCCCCGTACGGATAAAGAAGTCAGAGGTTTCTTGGGACGTTTGAATTACATTGCCCGATTTATTTCCCATTTGACCGCTACTTGCAAACCCATCTTCAAGTTACTGAGAAAAAATCAAGAGATGATATGGAATGATGAATGTCAAGAAGCTTTCGACAAAATCAAGAAGTACCTCCAAGAACCTCCAATTCTGGTGCCACCAGTTGAGGGAAGACCTCTAATCATGTATTTAACCGTTTTAGAAAACTCAATGGGGTGCGTGTTGGGACAACATGACGAGTCCGGTCGAAAAGAGTATGCCATATACTACCTTAGCAAAAAGTTTACCGACTGTGAAACAAGATACTCACTGCTCGAGAAAACTTGCTGTGCTTTGGCCTGGGCTGCTCGCCGACTAAGACAGTATATGTTGAATCACACCACTTTGTTGATTTCTAAGATGGATCCTATCAAATACATATTTGAGAAACCCGCCCTCTCCGGAAGAATAGCAAGATGGCAGATGATTTTAACAGAGTATGATATCCAGTATACCACCCAAAAAGCAATCAAAGGAAGCGTGCTAGCTGATCATTTGGCTCATCAGGCCGTGAATGATTATCAGTCTATGAATTTTGAGTTCCCAGATGAGGATGTCATGCTTGTTACTGATTATGAAGAACCTGGACCGAATGAAGGACCCGAAGTGGGATCCCGATGGACTATGGTTTTTGATGGATCGTCTAACGCATTGGGCAACGGTATTGGCGTCGTGATCATTTCCCCCAAGGGTGGCCATACGCCTTTCACCGCTAGACTATGTTTTGAGTGTACCAACAATATGGCTGAGTATGAAGCATGTATTTTGGGACTCAGAGCTGCTATAGACCTGAGAATCAAGTTTTTGAGGGTGTATGGAGACTCAGCCTTAGTAATCAGTCAGGTCAAAGGAGAATGGGACACTAAACATCCGAACCTCATCCCCTATCGAGAGCAGGTGTTGACATTAATCCCATACTTTGAAGAGATCACATTCGAACATATTCCCCGAGAGGAGAACCAGTTGGCAGACGCATTAGCTACCATGTCATCTATGTTCAGAGTCAGATGGGACAATGAAGCTCCCCGGATTACCATTGAACGACTAGACGAACCAGCATATTGTTATGAACTTAACGCTGATGAAGTAGAAGAGAAGCCTTGGTACCACGAGATAAAAAGATATTTAGAAGCTCAAGAATACCCTGAAGGGACATCCATCAATGACAGGAAATTTCTGAGGAAGTTCTCCGCTAAATTCTTTTTGAGTAATGGAATATTGTACAAACGTAACCACGATTCGACTTTGCTTCGCTGTGTGGATAGAAAGGAATCAGAGAAGATTATGGAAGACATGCACGACGGTATCTTTGGGACTCATTCTAGTGGACATACGATGGCCAAGAAGATTCTGAGATCAGGGTATTATTGGTCTACCATGGAAACTGATTGCCACCATCACTCCAGAACTTGTCATAAGTGCCAGATCTATGCGGATAAAGTACATGTGCCTCCTGCTCCCTTAAACGTGTTGACAGCGCCTTGGCCCTTTGCAATGTGGGGCATTGATGTGATTGGCGAAATTAAACCTACCGCCTCTAATGGACATCGTTTCATCCTTGTTGCTATTGATTACTTCACAAAGTGGGTGGAGGCAGCCTCATTTGCTTCTGTTACTAAGAATGTGGTGGCACGATTCATCAAGAACAGCCTCATCTGCCGATACGGCGTCCCTGAGAGGATTATCACTGACAATGGCACTAATTTGAACAACAAGATGATTACTGAACTCTGCACGCAGTTCAAAATAAAACACCATAACTCTTCTCCGTACCGGCCAAAGATGAACGGCGCTGTAGAAGCGGCTAATAAGAATATTAAGAAGATTATACAAAAGATGACGGTAACATACAAAGACTGGCATGAGATGTTACCATTTGCTCTTCATGGTTATCGTACTTCCGTGCGAACTTCGACAGGGGCAACTCCTTTCTCTTTAGTCTACGGAATGGAAGCCGTTTTACCAGTGGAAGTTCAGATTCCCTCTCTAAGGATCATGAAAGAGGCGGGCTTAGACGAGGACGAATGGATTCAGACTCGACTCGATCAGATAAATTTGATGGATGAGAAGAGACTTGCGGCTGTATGTCACGGGCAGATATATCAGAAGCGCATGACCAGGGCATTCAACAAAAAGGTCAAGAGACAAGTGTATCAAATTGGCGACTTGGTAATCAAACGCATCATCCTACCACAAACTGACCCCAGAGGCAAATGGACTCCCACATACGAAGGGCCATTTGTAGTTAAGAAGGTATTCTCAGGTGGAGCCATGATACTCGCTACAATGGATGGTGAAGACTTCCCACATCCCGTGAACGCGGACATAGTTAAAAAATACTACGCATAAAAGAGACCCGCTAGATCGACGTATCTAGGCAAAAGTAAGGGCATCCCGGCGAACCAAAAGGGTTCGAGCAAAAATTAGGGATATATAAAAAAAATGTACACCCGGCAAGTCGAAAACCTGAAAAGGCGGCTTGGGCAAAAAAGGGTATCCTGGTGGACTGAAAACCTGAAAAGGCGGTCCAGGCAAAAATTAGGGATTAAAGCGTATGACTATGTCCCGTTCTCAGTCAACTTTCATCCAAGTTCGAGGGACTGACCAAGCCAATCACTTCTATCCGACAGCAAGGGATGAGATGCTCGAAGACATAATGACAGTAGTAGGCTTAAAATCAATAGGACTTCTTCCACATAGCTTTCTCTTTGTTTTCGACAATTTCCTCTTACTAGGATTTCTGTCTCCTTGTACACAAATTGCCTGTTTATAGGCCTCCTTTCAAAATCAATACAACCCTCTTTCAAAAAAAGATGCTTTTGTTTTTACTTTTCTGTTTTGGTTGCGTAAATGTCCATTGATTTAATTTGAATTAATATGTGCATTTGAATATGACTGATGTTTACCAAAAATACATGCATAGAATAGCAATAGCAATTACTACCCGACTTCAGGATCAAGGAAAAGGTCTAATCATGCTTCCAATGAATCCGCTACCAATTCTCTTCCCCAGCAAGCCTATTTTTCCCAGAAGAAATTGGCAGTATTCCCCGGCACAGCCAGCTATTCCCCAACAGAGGTCGGCATCGCCAGACAGGCTGATCATCTCATCCATCTCCAGCCCGACTCTGCTGAATATTTCCACCATCAGACAGAAATCAAGCATCCCCAGCCGAGAAAGGGTCATCGACACAAATGTCTCAAATCAGTAGATGGGGATTTATTTTCCCCAGTAGAGTCCCCAAGCAGAACTTCTCATACGCATAACTCATTCATTACATCCTTTCACAGCATACGCATGCATACAACATTCACATTTATTTTAGCATAACACGAAACATCTCATGCATCATGACATAACATGAAGCTAACTTTTCTTTGCAGGTTATTTATCCTCCTGATATAGTCAAAATAGAAGGTTCATTCAGACAGACACCTTTATCAATCACATTCAAGATTCAGATACATATTTCAAATACAGTTCATGGGAACATTCATTCTGACAACACTTCGATATCCTCCTAACGATGGCATCTCTAAGCCCATCCCAGACATTTATTGCAAGTACAACATATACAGGTTATCAGATACAGCCTAACGTACGGTTCATTCTGATTCAGCCCAACATATGACTTCTTCAGCAACTCCAATGCGGTCTAACGTACGACCCATTTGGACCTTCAAATCCTCGGATACTGCCTAGCGTACGGTACGTTCAGGGGTGTAGTCTAGCGTATGACTACTTTCTTCTTCGGATACAGCCTAACGTACGGCTCATTCTGCAACTCAGATACGATCTAGCGTACGATCCATTCTGAACTCCAGCAACTCCAACGCGGTCTAACGTACGACCCGTTTGGATCTTACAACCCTCAGATGCTACCTAACGTACGGTACATTTCTGAAGTGTAGTCTGGCGTACGACTACCGCTTTCATCATCAGATGCGGCCTAACAGACGACTCATTCTGCGACGGTCTAACGTACGACCCGTTCGGATGTCCATCCCCTCAGATGCTACCTAACATACGGTACATTTCTGAAGTGTAGTCTAACGTACGACTACCCCTTTCGTCATCAGATTCAGCCTAACGTACGGCTCATTCTGCAACTCAGATACGATCTAGCGTATGGTCCATTCTGACCCATTATCCCCAACAGCATATGACACACTCCGACTCCCCAGCGAAGTCGGCAGCCTAATGGATGACTCATTATACGGTCTAACGTACGACCCAGTGTGGCACCCATGTCTTCAAATTGGCCTAATATACGGCGCGATCTGAAGCTTTCGTCATCAAACCTCCCGGATGGCACCTTTAAGCCCATCTCCATCAAGACCAACTGTCGATTCTCAAGTGCAAATTTTTGGGGCATTCTAGTGTTCAATAATCTTCCACCTCCAGACCACGAATGGCGTACACACCATTCTAACTCTCTCGGTCCAAGAATATTGAACAGGGGCAGCTGTCATACCCCAAAATTTGCCCATTAATATTTCAAGACATTTTGCAAAGCATTCCGACTCATATGTAACACTGATCTTGAAGAAACAAAGGCCCAGCTCACGGATGGTCCAATCCAGAAAATGGCCCAAACTGGCCTGTTCGCTACGCGCTCGCCTAGCGAAGCTGACAGACAACAAAAATTTTGGGCTTCATTCTGAGCCCATTAGGTCACCATTATCACTATAAATACCAGCACTTCAGTAATAAAAAAAAAAAGAAATTTTTAATTAATTAATTAATTAATTAATTAATTAAATAAATAAAATATAACAAATTATTTTGGACTTGGGTCTCCCTCATTCCAAGCCCATTACCCACGAAATCAGTCTATAAATACTGAAGTTTCAGTAGAGGAAAGGACACTTGGAGTTACACTGGGAGATTCACTGAAAAAAAAAGAGGAGGAGAACAGAGAAGAACGAATAGAAGTTTTGGCCTAGGAACCCTGCCTACCCGGAGAATTCAGAGTAAAGAAACCCTGAAGGCAGCCCATCTGCACCGAAGCCATCGCCGTCCAATTCTCGCTGCCTAACTTATTCCGATACTACAAGTGGTCAATCCCTTCAACCTTGAATTGGCAAACAGGTTTGCGTATCTCTATTGTTTATACTTTCAATTGGCCATATCTACATATATAATGCATCATGATTAAATGTTGATATATAATTTGCTTTCGTATGGGAATTTAAATATGCCTGAATACCCTGAATGTTTGACCATGTTATTCCTGTGATAAAATGCCATAAAATTCAAAGTTCCTAACATGGGGCTGTTTTCAAATTCAAAATCCGTGGCCGCTCGCTAGCACCTCGCTAGGCGAGCCTGGGGCGAGTATTCGCCTGGCCTTCGCTAGGCGAGGCAGAGGCGAACGAGACAGTAGCTGACTTTTCTATTCTGTTTTTTTTATGTTTTATCATAGCCATGCATTATTCATCCTATCCTATTTATTGTTGTGATATTTCTCCGGTGTAATCTTCGATTGCACCCTGATTTGGTGTTCTGACATGTTTCTTTTTTTTGAGTTTCGTAAAGGTTCACATATCCCAGGAAAAGGTTATTGGCTAGGTATTCCACTTTATTTGTGGGATACCCTTGTGGAGTTTCACCCTAAATTAATTTTTTAATGTATTAATTTCTAATGTATTAATTTTTTAATATATTATTTTTAATAATTTTAATGTGGAGTTTCATCCTAATTATATAATTAATTGTAAAACTTTGCCTTTGAATAAGTGATCTTGGACCTCTCTTTGTTGCCTTACGATTACGATATTACGGTCATGTCCCGCGAACGTGGGGATACCCTTAGCAAAGACCCTTCGGTTAAATCATCATAAAATAAATTATAGTCCCTCGGATGTTGCCTTCGAATATACAACTTTGTCCCTCGATGACCCTCCGATGTTGCCTACGGTTAAAAGATGATAGTCCCTTCGAATGCTAAGGTATCCTCGTAACTGTTGCCTTCAATGACCAATCGATGACCCTTTTACATCCAAAGGATAAAACTACTTATTTCTCAATAATAAGGACAGTTTTACCCTCATAAGGATAGGAAATACTCATAAAGACCTTGGGTCGGTATAACTCTTAATTGCTGGCTCACAACCTAAAACATTTTTTCACACCTCACACCTTTCAAAATACCTTCAGAAAATCACCACTTGGTATACATTCATACTAGAATCATTACCGAGTTATATTTTTCTAAACAATTTTCAAAACTAAACGAGATAATCACTTTGTATACATTCATACAAGAATCATTACAAAGTTAAATTCTCTTTTCAAAACAATTCTTCTAAACAATTCACAAACACTTTTTTTTTTAAAATAATATAAGTGATCGAGCAATTAAGAGCCCATGGATAACCATGGATACAAAGGGTGCTAACACCTTCCCTTCGTATAATGTACCTCCCGAACCCAAAATCTAAATTAAGGTTTTTCCTGTTCTTTTCCACCTTTCCTTATTGGATAAAAGAAAAGTCGGTGGCGACTCTTGCTAACCGCGACATTGCGATTAAAACCACAAAAAAGTCCAGTTCACCGTATGACAATATATATATATATATATATATATATATATATATATATATATATATATATATATATATATATATATATAAGGCGTCTATCATGATGTAATTGACTTTGATCACCTTGGCATATGCTCCTACGCCATAAGTTATTTCCAGGGTTATGTAACCCCTTGCACATGTTCACCAAACAAGCATATTAGAGAGCCTTGGAATACCTTAATATTGTCAGGATCGAACTCGAGTTTCTGGAAGGTGCTATAGAATAGGATGTCTGTTGAGCTTCCCGAGTTTATCAAGACTCATTTGACATCCTAGTTGTCATACTGCATGGTGATGACCATGAGGTCATTTTCATGAGGATAAACTATGACAACATCATTGTTAGAGAAAATTATTCTAGTCTCTGGTGCTCAATGCATGACTTTGGAGTGGCCCGAGGGATATTATGTTTGCAGTTCGCACCTACCTGACATATTTCCTCTAGGAGGAGCTAGAACTTCCTCCACTCACAAAACCTATGACAATGGTGCTAACCATGAAGCTTGGATATTCTCTGGCCATTTTCATGGGAAATGGTGAAAATGGTGGTGATAATGGAAGGTGTGGCTCATGTTAGTTTTACCGGGGCCTAAGAGTGGGTGCCACTATACTTGCTAAAAAAGTACAGATGCGTGACACCTCTATGTTGGTAGCGGTGGCCAAAGGCTTTTAGAGTTTGTGGTGGTAGAAAGAAAGCTAAGAGTTGTGAGAAACCCTGTTTGGTGGTGTTTTCTATGAAATAGGAGCAAGCTCATGAGAGTGAGAAACTTTGTATCTACGGGTATTTCGTGGTGAATTCAAAATTTCGCTACCAACTCTAAGGGTGGGGTATTTATAGAGATGTAGAGGCCTGATTTTATGTTTTTTTAGGAATTGCAATTGCCCACCCTATTAATAGTAGTTGACCGTTGAACCCCTATTTCATAGGGAAACATAGGTTATTCCCTTGACTCCCTTTCTGCATTATCTTTGACCAAGACATGTCACTTCTCACATTTTTTAATCCTGAGAAAGTAAGGTGTGTCGCGGGTGATGCCATCCCCTCGTGGACGATATGATCCAATCGCCCCTTGCGGGCGATAAGATCTCAACACCCTCGTGGGTCACATATCTAATAAACATTACATCCCTTAATATCTGTTATGTTAGCCTAGTTGGTTCGTTATGTTAAATTTTGTGAAAAAACGTTAACTTTCGCACATGTGGCATGATAACAAGACATTAGTTAAGAAACTGAGTAGCATATGTATTAAAAAAGTGATATCATGTTTAAACAGGGGAATTTTGTTTTTGGAGGTTAAAAACCCCAACAAATGATTAATAATGTGTAAAAGAAATATAACCATTCTTTTGCTTTCATTAGAAATATAATCATGGTGAAATTAAATGATTATAAATATAAATTATGGTGATACAACTGAAAATTCATAATGGCCAAAACTAAATATCATAGTAAACATTTCATGTTCATTTCATATCATATTTGAGTTTCTCGATTAAAGCTTCATGGCAAATACCTATATAGCTCCTTAGTATCAAGATGGACACTATACAAAAGCTTTCCAAGCCTCGCATCAATAAGATCGACATACTAATAGTTGCTTGGTGAAGCCTGCATTAGAATATTAGTTAGAGCATTAATGTTATGGCAAACACTGAAACCACACTGAAGAGAGCATTCACAGCTACTTGGTAAGCCTAAGTTTTTACCCAGAGGATGTGTTGTGTATGCCCAAAACCACCAAAGAAACGCTCCCAATCAAGTATGGTACAAAGAATCCCCAATCTTGCATCAATCAACAAACATTAATCAGTGATGATAAAAGAGATAATATATGGAAAGTAGGAAGTTAAAAAAGACACTCTACTTCCATAAAGCTCTTCCTCATTAAATGATTTTTCCCAGAATAAATTACAAGTCTACAAGCTAAATGGATGCATGTTATAACTTCAAGTTGAAGACTGCATCACACAATGGATTGTATATATCTCAAACATAAAGTAAGTTCAAACTATAATAGTCACAATACTTTAACAACTACAATGCCCTCAATTGTAGTGGCCTATATGTTGCGCTCGATTATAACCATAATTTGAAACTATGAATGTTATATTCACATTTACGAATAAGACTATTAGACTTCATATTATTTCCAAAACATATCATCAGCCACAAAATCATCAAACAAACATGCAGAGCAAAACATAAGAGTGGAAAGGATACCCTGAGAAGTTGGCCTGCCAGAATACCCAAGAATCAGGTTGTTATAACAAAAGAAGGAAATAAACACCAAGTAAGAAAATAAAGCATAAAGATAACTCCTATAAAAGTAATTTATTTTATGAATAAAAGGTTATCATGAATATTTATAAGGGATGCATGATAAACTAGTTTAAGTTACATATATCATGAAGATTTACCAATCTCTTGTATTGAATCACTGCGAGTTAAAATGCGATCAGAAGCTGTAGTATGCGGTCTTGCTGAAATTAGATGAACCATGTACCTCAAATCTGTAGGCCTTATATTAGTTATTTTGTCATTAACCAGAATTGGAAAGGATCAACTCGTGTGCGTGTGTGTGTGTGTGCGCGCGCGCGTGTGCGAATGCATGCGTGTGTGCGTGTGTGTGCGCGTGTGGAACCAAAAATGGAGTAAGGATCAGTGATATCAGTGAAGCAGAGCTTTCGATACGATGGAGATGTAACCGTCCTACAAGCTTAGCACTAGAACACTCAAGTCAGAATATGAGGGAAAATAGTGAATTAAAATTGAATTTGAAACTGAGTACCTGAATTGACGTGCTATATATATATAATGGAAAGGAAATAACAACCAATTATTTGTTAAACGTGAATTATGGAGAGTCGTTGAATATATCAGGAGTTTGGATCCTCTGTACTTATCTGCATGGTAGTTCTCATGTATTGAGAATATTTTGGAAGGGTTGGAGCTCTTGAAGAGTGGCTAGCCCAGGACCAATATGTCCTTCATGGGGTGTCCTCTATCAAAAACCATCAAACATCATCTCTCGAATTCATTAGTGTGGTATCATGACCGGTTACAATGACCTTTATCATATTTCCTTAGTCCTTAAACATAGTCTTGCACACTTTCAAAGTCTATGTAACGTTATTCTTTTTTTCACTTTCCAAAAATGCAAAATCCACTAAAAAAGTCATCTCTGTCGAAATAACACCAACAATTTTCAGAAGTGGAAGCCTATACTTGTTTGTTTTGTATGTTAAATCAATTATAAGCACAATGGTAAATATGTTGAACAACTTGATGAAGTCATGATGAGTCCAAAATATATCTTGAACAATGACTTTATCCTTACATACATTGTATCTATAAACATAATGATCATCATCTAGAAGCTTCAATAGTTATTGCATTTCAGTTCCTGGTTCTTTTTACCGCCTTGTTGTTTACGACACAAACATTGTATATTTAGTTAACATTTAAGACATTTTGAAGTATTTTCTGTTTCAACATTTCAAGTATGTTTTTGTGCGACACCATATTTAATGTCATGGCAGAAACAAGTCCCTTCTCCTCACAAGTAATGATTATGCAAACCAGAAACCATGTACTATTCCCCTTACGATATCCACGAACCTTAAAAGGACAATCATACTTTATGAATCTGAAATCATCATGTTTCAACTTCCGAATAGGTTGTTGGTACGTGCCAATTCTCTCGCATCTCATTGTTACAAATAAATTGTCTTATATCAGAACCAGAGTTATGAAAAACGGATGCTCCCGGCGCGATCCCAGGCGGTCCGTCGAAGCGCCCCCTCCCTCGCGCGCGCGAATATTGAGGAGTGTTTCAGGCACTAGAATCGTGGCCGATTCCGACGAGATCCCGGGTCGCGGATCATCCGCTATTTTTCTTTTTTTAATTTTTTCTGCAAAATTACTATTTTGCCCTTACTTTTTAAAAGGTTTATAGACTTTTTGTTTTTTGTTTTTCTCTTTCACGTTCATCACACAACAACTTCTTCTTCACTTTGCCCTAGCCTCCTCCTTTCTTCACACTTTTCTATCCCTTATCCCCTCACCTCCGGTCGGTTATCTCCAACTCCCCTCCATCTCCGGTCGTCTTTCACCGGCGCACCTACCTCCGGTTGTCTCTCTCCAATCCTCTTCCTCTATTTTTCAAAAATATTTTAACTTTTTAAGTCTGTTTTATGTTGATTTTTTGTATTCTTCTTCTTCTATTTTTATTGTTTAAGTTTATATTTATGCTTATAAATCTGTTTTTGTTCCTGCTTACATTTATCTTTCGGTTTCTGTTTACATTTATATTTATGTTTATGTTTATGTTTATGTTTACATTTATGTTTCTGTTTATATTTCTTATGTTTATATTTATGTTTTTGTTTATGTTCATATATCAGGTTTATATTTCTTATGTTTATGTTTATATTTATGTTTTTGTTTCTGTTCATAACTTCATATATCATTATGTTTATATTTTTATTTTTATTTTTATGTTCATATATCAAGTTTCTGTTTCTCTTTATGTTTTGAAGTTAGACCATGACGACATCTTCCTCTACACCGAATTCTACTTCGATTGCTTCATGTGGTAAAACATTCAAAAGCGGTGTTAATATTGATATATCATGGTAATATAATCATTGAAAGGATATAAATAACAAGAAGAATATGACATATGATTTTTGTAATCTGACTAGTAGTGGGGAATTAGTAGAGAAAAAAAGCATCAATTAGGAATAAAAGATGATGTAGTTTCTTGCTTGAAAATACCAGCGGAAGTTAAAGCAATATTACATGCCAATATGGTTGAGAAATAGAGAATTAAAAGAGGAATAGAAGAGGTGTTGGTGTAGTTAGATGCAGATGATACAAATGAAATTGAGGAAATAAGTCGAATTTGAAGCGAAAAGAGGCTTGTTGAGACATCTTCAATGGCTGTCAAGAGGATTAAAGGACCATTGTATTTAGTCTTTAAGAATATTAAGGACACAATCCTCAATGATGCTTGTGATAAAGAAGCGAGGGCAAGAACCGTATGATATATTGCTCGCTTTGTTTATACATATGGAATTGCTTTTAACGTAGCAAATGCAAAATCCTTTAAGTTGATGTTGGAAGCCGTTGGAAGCTATGATCCTTATTTGAAACCGCCAAGTTTTCATGAGCTTAGGGTTCCACTCCTTCAAAAGGAGTTGGAATATACAAAAGGTTTGTTGAAGAATCACAAGGTTCAAAAGAATAAATATGGATGCTCAATTATGTCAGATGGTTAGACAGATAGAAAAGGTAGAACCTTGATTAATTTCTTGGTCAATTGTTCGACGAGAACCATGTTTGTGAAAAGTGTCGATGCTCTTGACTATGCCAAGACGGGGGATAAGCTAGCTGAGTTGTTGGACACTTTTGTTGAGAAAATGAGTGAATAAAATGTTGTTCAATTGATTACCGACAATGGAAGTAATTATGTAGCAGCGAGTAAAATATTAACTTCCAAAAGGCCAAACATATTTTGGACTCCATGTGCAACCCACTGTATAGACCTTATGTTAGAAGACATATGAAAAATTCCAAAGGTTGATAAGGTTATAAAAAATGGAGTTAACGTTGTGGGCTACATTTATAACCACACATTTGCTTTAAATCTATTGAGAAAGGTTACCGACAATGTTGAATTGGTTAAAAATGGAGTGACAAGGTTTGCTACATATTTCCTTACTCTATAAAGGTTGCAAGAACTAAAAGGTAAGCTTTGAGAGATGTTCACTTGTGATGAATGGGTGAGTTCCAAGTGTGCAAAGGATGATAAAGGAAAAAGGACAACTAGTATTATACTTATGGCATCATTTTGGAGTGATGTTGTGTACACTCTTAAGGTCATGGCGTCTCTTGTAGATGTGCTAAGAATGGTTGATAACGAAAGAAAACTCACAATGGGTTACATATATGCCGCAATGGGGGTAGCCAAAGAATAAATTGAAAAAACTTTTAATTCAAATTCAAGCAAGTACAAAGCCGTATTTGACATCATTGGTAAAAGATGGGAGTGTCAACTTCATCATCCGTTACATTTTGTAGGTTACTATCTCAATTCTGAATATTATTATGAGAAATCAGAAATTGAGAATGATCCTAAATTGGTGAGATGCCTCCGTAAATGCATTGAGACACTTAATGAAAGTGATGAAGTGGAAGATAAGATTTCAGTACA
Organism: Lathyrus oleraceus; assembly: GCF_024323335.1. Lineage (NCBI taxonomy): Eukaryota > Viridiplantae > Streptophyta > Magnoliopsida > Fabales > Fabaceae > Lathyrus > Lathyrus oleraceus. The sequence continues at coordinate 224,886,089 of NC_066583.1, forward strand.
ATTGGCACAGTACAAGGGTGTTACAGGTCTCTTTGGTATAAGAGCGCCAATTAGATAAAGGTTGACATTAGCTCCAGGTAAGATGAAAGTTAATTTTCTTACAATTATTGGAATTTGGCAATTAGTTCTAGGTCGACAATTATTGATTTTTTACTTGCAGCTGAATGGTGGAAGTCTTACGGAGCTGAAACTCCTGATTTGAAATTGTTGGCTGTTAAAAGTGTTGAGTTTGGGTTGCAGTGCTTCCGGATGTGAGCGTAACTGGAGCTTAATGAGCCTGTAATCTACACTAGGAGGTCAAGGCTATTTGAAGTTACAAGTACATCTCAGACACAACAAGTGGTGGTAGAAGATGTTGAAGATGAAGTATTAAAGGAATATTTTTGATGATATATGAAGAATACATTTTGATGATGATCTAATAGTTCTAAGTTTGAATTTTAAGATGTGATGTTGTGAATCTTCTACTATATGTTTGAATTTTAAGATTTTAAGTTTGAATTTTCATTAAGTATATGACATTTGTTTTATAAATTATTATATAATTATATGTACAAAAACTTATCTCGCTATCCGCTATCCCATTTTTGAGTCGGCCGCTCCGCTCCGCTATTAATAACTCTGATCAGAACCATTATCATATATGCTAATTACAACACCGAAGTTTGGAGGTCTCTGTGCTGATTCATTAGAGCACTTGTTCACGCTCAACAAACTCATATTTAATTGTAAATTGTTCACAAACATCTACCTCGACAACAACCAGTTTAACATCATCTTCGACATCATCCAGTTCAACATCATCCTAGATTTTATCCAGTTTAACATCCACATACATAATAGCTTTAGGAAAAGTATCAGGGTGGACCATATCTACAAGCAAGCATAACAGAAAAATAAATTTAATATTCAAATTCAATTTTAGAACAATCAAGAACTGCATATCCGTAACAATGCAAACTAATCCTAACAGAGATGCATATCCGGAACACACGCAACCTAATCTAGAGATGCATCTCCGAACTCAACGTTCATTTTTACATAGCAAAAACCAGAGTAATGCAAGCAATGTGAAAGGAAAAACATTTTCTTCACCATAAACTACAACCTCTTTTTTTTCCTTTTGATGTGATAAAACACAAAATATTGTTTTGGAATGCAAAAGTTGATCAAGAATGGAATGATTTTAAGGATTTTTATAGAATATTGGTGTTTGATCATGAAAAAGAACACGAAAGAGTGATGTTTATTAGATTTTCCGCTCGACATTTACAGATATGCATCTCCAAAATTGTCCCGGTTTTTTTAAGCTAGCTCAATCAACTTAAAACACCATCAATGACATACAATGATGATTATGGAGATGGATCTCTGGATTAATTTTTGACATAAACGGAATGACTCACTTGCAATATTATTTATGTGTGTATTAAATACGCCCGAAGATGCATCTCAGACATATGACAAAGACAAAATCAATTTTCCAATGTATTCACTCGCACCTCATAGATAGGACGGATAACGGAATGCCCTAAGATAAAAATGGATCTAAAAATAAAAAAGTATCAGTGACGAGTGTTATGTCACATGTCAAGTTTCATTAAAAGTCCAGTCCCTCAGAGTCTTTAGTTTTTTTTATTCAGGCTAAATGCACCTAGGTTACTAAGATCTATCAACAAATTCTTTGCACCTAAGATTCTTTCAATAGATGAATAATAAAATAGATTTATGTTGATATGGAATCCTAAACCTCCTCAACTATAATGCTCTACGGGCTGCAAAAGTCTGTTGAAAATGAGTATGCCGAAAGAGTGCCAAAAATTTATTAATAATAGCAATTACACACTTGAGGGGATCTTGATGACTCTTCAAGGATATACAAGACCGCATCCACTCTGTAACCATTACACACTTGAGGATCTTGTTGATTCTTCAGACATACTACAAGACTGCATCCACTCTGTAATCATCGGCAGACAATCTGCGGATTCAGATTAGACTTTGCAGTAAGTTTAGTAAAAATATGGTCTCGCGTATGGGGATACATACTTATGCTCTCACAAAGAGTAAGAACGAAAGAATACAACATTTCTTAATATATAAACAAAATACAAAATGACAAAGAATGATGATTTATATATTGCATCTGTCATAACTAGAGGACCAGGATGGTTCTGCCAATTTTGCAAGCTCGCAATCATTGACACAGTGTGGATCCTTTGATTCATCGTCATAATTGGGCATGACGACAACATCATCATAAATCGGAGATACCAATCCCTTCTGCAGCAAATGTGCTTCTGCAACAAGCTCATTAAGTGAGCCAATCTCTTTCTCATGTTTCTTCTTCAACTTATCAATTTGTTTGTAGGCCTTGGCAGCTTCCTGCTCTGCACCCATAGCCCGTTTCTGCAAATGACATGTAAAAGCCAAGCTCAAATGACCCAGCTCTTTAAAAAAAGTCCCCACTGCTAGCAGAAATGTATCACCGGGAAGACAACAAACAGATATGATAGAAGAAAATAACAATATGCTGGAGAAGTAGATAAAAAAGTATGAAGGTGGAGTGGAAGGAGCCAGTACTGGGAAAGCATAAAAAACAATGTGCCTAATAATAGCAGGTAAACATAATTTATTTATGACACTCGTGTAGGTTGATAATAAGTAATAACACAAAATGGAAGTAAAATTGATTCCTTACTAACCTGTGCATTAATCACAGATTCTTCGGCTTCTTTAAGCCTGAAAAGCAGTTCACCTGCAGCTTGCACTGCTTCTGCAGTATCCTTCAATTGAGCCTGGAGCCCTCTATTTTCATCCCTCAACATTCGCCTCTCCTTTTCTCTTTCAGCTTTCAGTGCTGAAATTTCTCCGGCAAGGGCATTTATAAACTTGGACTCTGCACCTCTTACCCCAGCTTTTGAAGCTGCTTTCTTGACGTCATCAATTCCTTCCTGGATCCTTCTATGCCTTGCAAGCAATTGGACGTGCTTCTCTTCCAAATCTGCATACTGTTCTAAAAGTCGTGCATGTCCTTCTATAGCCATATGCATGGCTTCCTGAAGTTCCTTATTACACTCCCTCTCAGCATCTAATTCGTGTTTCGTCTTTTCAGCTAACGACCTGTTAGCTTCAAGATCGGTTCTCAGTTCTTCAGAAAGAGAAATCCACCTGCTTTCTGCTTCAGTCCATTTAATTCTTTCTTGTTCGAGTTTTACTTCAAAACTGTCTCTGATTGATGCTAAAGTTTCGCCTGTCTCATCCCTCTCCACTATTGACTCTGGAATGGCAGTGAGAGTTGTTGCAGCAAAACTGGGTTCAGATGAACATGTCAGTTGCAGTAATGGATACTGCTTCCTTGCTGTGGATGACGAATCAATGTAAAGTTGAAGCTGGCTTCTTAAACTTTGTAACTCTTCCATCAATACTTCCCTCTCTCCCAATTTGTAGAAATTTTGATACTCTTGTAGTTCATCTTGTAATCTTTTTAACTCTATATGCATCTTCAAAACTTCTGGATGATTCTCGTACTTCTCCTTTAAAATCTGTTGATTAAAATTAACTGATGAGCATCTATCAAGTCATAAATGAGAAACGTTAAAAGAACATATTTCTACCTTGTGTTCATGGGTAAGGGCTACCAGCTTTTCATCCATGAACTCCTCGGTAGGTAAGACACCATCCATAAGGCTCTCAAGGCGAAGAATTTTTTCATCACTTGTCTGTGCAATTATGGCATTGCATTCCCTCTCATTCTTGTATTGTTGTACCTACAAATAACATGGAGGGAGGGAAACAGTCACACACACAGTGACAGAAAGAAAACAATGAGATGGTTGATGGTAGATGACAAAGGGAAACTACCAAGCGATTAAGCTGCATTATCTCAGTAGTCTGCTTTGCACAAAACTCCTCGAGTGCCATTTCTCTCCTTATCGATCCTGCCAAGACCTTTTCTACTGCCTATAATGCAAGATAATGGAGTTCTGGTTATAATTACTATATAAAGAATAAGTCGTATTGAAAAATGCATCTGCACTTACTTTGAGAACTTGCTTCTTAGGCTTATCAGCAGAATCAGAGCAATTAACAGGTACCAACTGTAGGTTCGAGCTATTGTCAGTCTCATTGACATGTACCAATTGTAGGTTTGAGCTATTGTTAATCTCATTGACATCAAGTTGTGCTCTGTTTTTACAATTAATACAGGTGAACATAGAAGAATCTTCTTCAACATTGTCATCAAGAAAGGTCTGCACGCCCACGTCAACTTTGTCAACTGGGAAAGTTGGTCTAGATTCTCTTGGTCGTAATGAAAACCTATATGATGACTGCTTCAAAGCCGCACTTCGATGACTATCTATAATTTCAAGACCATGGCGAATGCTTGCGGCTAAATTTTCAGTTTTTGTAAGGAAACTTGGACCGGCCTGACTAGAAAAGGCAGTAGCCGAGCTTTTCAGATTGCCAGTTTTTATGCCTAATTCACTTTCAACATGAACATCGGTCTCAGAAGGAGACACCCCTGACGATGTCCTAAGACTTTTCCTGCTGGTGCTGATTCTAGGAGAAACACTAGGAGTTGGGGATTTCAGGATTGGGGATATTTCGCACTTAACTATGCTAAGACCACCAGGTGAGACACAATTCAAAATGGCACCGGGAGAATCACTAGGCGGATCAGGGGCTGAAAAACCAGTGAAATCTCCAATGTCAGATTCACCCACAGGACAGGATGATTCTTCATTGATAAGTTTACCACTAGAGACACCACAATTATTTTTCTCACTGTGTTGGGCCAAATCTTGATCATCAGTGTTCATTTTGTCATTATTTTCTGATACAAAATTACAATTGACATTAGCATTGCAGAAAACTTCATCATGGTCTTCAACATCTTCATCAATCTCCATCTCCTCATCACCATCTTCATCAACACGACATAATGGTGGCGGTCTATTAAGGCTAGACTGTAATATGTTCAAGCTTTTTCGGACCCAAGCTGCTGAATGACCTCCACTTGGGTCCATTGGATTGTAACCATTTTCTTTAATTCGATGTAGTTCATCCTGTTGATTTTTTACACTTGAGTTATTCAAATGAACTTCAATTTTCAAAGAATGGCTAAATCAATATATGACAGAATTCTGGAAGAGAATATACCCTTAGTTGTCGTATCACTTGTCGCAAGTGGTTCACATTATCCTGCATAACTTCATTAACAACTGCCTTGTTCTTGATGGCTTTAGCACATTGTGCAAATCTCAATGTACTGAAAGTCTCACTCCTACAGCTGCAATAACAAGTCATGTAAAAAATCATAATACAAATAGATTATTAGGGAAAACATTTCAAATGACCAGTGGTTTAAGTACTACCTTTGTGCCGGTGAAATAGCACAAACCATTGCTAATTTAGCATTTCCTCCAAGAGACTCCTGCAACAAAAATGTCAACCTGGAATCTCTGTATGGTATGTGCCGCTGCTTTCCTGTTTGAGAGACTTCCGCAAGAATGTTTATCAAATTCCTATAGTTCAATTTAACCTCAGTAAGAAGTAGTTCCAATAGAAATCATTGATTACAAAAATCACCCACAGCTCTTCCATGATATAATTTGGTCACTTTTCCATATTTTCCTCTTTTAAAATCCATTGTTACTATTTTAGTTTCAAACTAAAAACGAAAGTAAAAAACTGTAACAATCAGCTTTGAACTGTGTTATAATTTATTCTTCTGCTTCAGGATGACATGCATTAGGCTTTTTTCGGGGTCTTGTGGTGGTTTATAAATCTCCATAGAAGATTCAAAAAATATGTTATCAAGCTCTTCTGTGTTTCTGGCTAAAGCTTCATTCACGTATCCTTTTTCTAGAAAATTATGATACGAGTCTAATTCTTATCACCAAATCACTTTTTGTAATTATTTTCAATTCTGAATGTAATACACATATAAGATAAGCCATACCCAAGCTGTGAGAGTGATCTATTAATATTGCCAGCCTCTTTCAAACGCTCTCCGGCAGCACCTGTTGATTTTTGTCGTTCTGACCCAGCCAGATCAACAAGATTTATTCTACTTGTTTTAAATCTGCTCACACCATCTGCTATACTCTGCAAATATGAATTTACATTACAATTCCTTCCAGATATATATATATATATGCCAAAAACAATACTGAAAACGTTAATTCAAAGCTCAACTATAGGCCGAGATAAACAAAAACTGAGAATGGTTAGATTTTCTAACAGATTTCCTCTATAATATTAAATCAAGAGTTCCCTAATGATACAAAAATTAAATAAATTGACACAATCTGCATGTCATAAGGGAAGAATGTATCACCTTGCATCGAGACTCAACAACACAAGTAAAAACAGTATGTGAGCGGGAACTTTCAGAATTTATACTGGTTGCACCTACTCTCCTGTTTGATAATCCCTGTACAATGAAGGGGGGATTCTAGTAAAACGAGTGAATGGACAAATAACACAAGCACAGTGACAACTTAATTTTAAAATCATTTGGATTCATATGATTGGGTCTGCCTAACATAAAACCATACAATTTTTTGGCAATCACCGAGTTACTTGAGTTTCAGAGTATGAAAACTTGTATGCTACAGAATAGCATGCAAAGACAAGTTCGGCAAATGCTCTAAGTTATGTCATAAAATAGTTATAATACTTATATGAATACAATGCATGCGAAGACATGTGATGTTAAGAATCACACCTTCAGTAAAAGCTGAGTAACATCCTCCATTGTAGACACTTGATTCTCTGTAAGATTCTCAACATACACACCTGATTTGACATCTTCTCTAATCTGAATAAAGGATAACAAATCAGTTCCGGTATAAAGCAGTGAAACATGATAAACAATAAATAAAACCTTTAATGCTTAGGTTCTACCTGAAGGTTCCTTTGACTCGGATCCAACAGATCTGTGACCTGTTCATTGTATATCTGGCAAAAACATTGTGTTATTATGCAGACTAAAATGACAATGTTAAGATCAGGAACATTGAAAGAAATAGATAAACAACCAACCTCAAGAAAAGAGCAGTTGCACTGATAATTGAGCTGTTGATCAGAATGCTTTGTTTGCTCCTGTGCAGTAAATAAAACTGTAAACAACCCAAAACACTTCAAGAGATCTTCAAATAATTTAATTAGGAATAGAACTGAACTCTTACTTCCTTTATGCGGGCAAACAGTCTCTCAAAAACACGGGGTGTAAGTCCTTGTTGCTCTTTTGCTACATTTTCTTCAGCCAAAGAATTGGCAGGACCCCACATAGTATACGTTTTCCCACTCCCCGTCTAACAATTTCAAATAGAGTACATAAAACATCAAATCTAACAGGAACACATTATGAGAAATGCAGCAAAACAAGCAACTAAATGTTAATATCTAACAGAAACAGCACTATGAGAAATGCAACAAAATAAGCAACTAAATGTTAATATCTAGCAGGAACAGCACTATGAGAAATGCAGCAAAATAAGCAACCAAAATACCAAATGTTAATACCTAACAAGAACAACACTATGAGAAATGAAGCAAATTAAGCAAGTAAATGTTAATAGTGAGAAAAAGGAAACCTGTCCATAAGCAAAGACAGAACTATTGAAACCAGCCAAACAATTCTCCACCAAAGGAACCCCAACATGCTCAAAAATGTCAAGCTGAAAAACAGGATCAGAAAATTCACTCACTAATCAACCACAGTAGAAATGAAGTAATTCAAAAACAGTTTGAGCAGAAACAAAAATAGAAACCATACCTGAGTAGCTTCAACATCAGCAACAGAATCAAAGGTGAAAGTACGGCCATTAATTGATAACGAATCACCAGAAATCTTCTGAACTATAGGATCTCCTTCGTCCTTATCCTTCCGCAACGGCCTCATCCTCACAATAACCTACACAACACATACAGATACAAAATAAGAAACCGGATAATAAATTAACAAGATCTAAAACCCTAAATGGATGAGAAAAACCTTAACGCCGGAATCGGAAGTTGCCGGGAGTGAATTTTCGGCGGCGATGGTGTCGAGAGCAAGTTTGCGTTTGAGAGGGTTGGAAGAAGGAGGTCTTGGTGGTAACGGACTCTTGGATTTGACATGGGAGGGGGAGTAAGGGACGATGATGTTGTGATCTGAAGGAGGATCGTTTTCTTTGGAGGGTTTGTGTTTGCGAGAAGAGGGTCTGGTTTTGGCGGAGCTGCTAGGGCTTGATGAAGATGGAAGCTCTGCTGTGTCCCTCGCTATTGGGTTTCTTGGAAGCATGAAGTGCTTCATTGTTGGGGATAGAGAGAAGAGAGTGAAGAGAGAAAGAAGAGAGAGAAGGGAAGTTTGAAGTAGCCGTTGGGGGAAGAGAAATGAATTTTGAATGATAAGAGAGGGGTACTCTATTTCGGACTAGAGAGAGATAGAGGAGAGAGAAACTCAACTTTTGAATTTTTATTAGATCTGGATCTTGATTATGGACTTGTTTATTTTGGGTTTATAGATAATTTTACCTGCCACCCCTTAAGTAAACGTGACACCCAAATAGTGTCATAATTAATCTTGGCAATTAAAAAGTCATTTTACTACTACATATTTTGAAAATTTTCAAAAAGTCCAATTTTTTCAGATTTTTCGTGAATTCTACCGGATTTATGACTAGTAAGAGTATATCATATTTATCGAATTTTTGAAAAAAATATGTATTTTTATTGATTTTTTAAAAATGTCTGATAAAAACTCACGTGTCTCATGTATTTTCACCAGACTTTTGAAAACACCGATAAAATTGCATAATTTGTATTGGTGATTTCCAAAAAATCAGCAAAAATTCATGTTTATTACCGGCTATTTTGAAAAACCCGGTAAAAATGCATGTTTTCTATCAATTATTTTAGAAAAATCGATAAAAATGCATGTTTTCAATCGTTTTTCTAAACTAATACAAATGCGACTATTTTGGAAAAGTGGATAAAATACTTGTTTTCAATCGGATTTTTTTTGGAAAAACTATGCTTTTTACCGGTTATTTTGAAAAAAAATCATTAGTGTAAAATGTATATAAGAGGACTTGAATATTTTTAAAATATCAGAGTAATCTTGACGATTTCCAGTCTTTTTTATAAAAAATGATAATACATATTTCATCGTTTTTTTGTCTTTTCAATGAGGAATAGAGGATTAGGTGGGATAAGGCAGTGTGATAGAATTACAGTTGCTGCATCGATGGCTCGTGCGAGTACAGATGACGTAGAGGACTCGCATATCCGTGTGGGGAAAGTAGCCTCGACCGGTTCACACAGACGGTTGGCGTCCATCAGTTTCACGCACCCACATTATCCGATGTAAAGGATCTATAACTCATGGTTGGACCATATATATTGATGACGAGCCCAATGTTGCATTTGTTGAGGATGACAGACAAATGGTGGGGGAGACTGAAGTGCCCCATTATTCTGAGGTGTCTGCTACTAGTGATATGAAAGTTACTCCTTCGACGGATACAAAGGCGCCAACTACTGGTTGTATAAAGGTCACTCCTCTTGTTGATATAGAGGTTACATCTCCTGTTTCGACGCAGTCGTCTATACACACGAATGAAGGGTTTCTTAGAGGGCCCAATGATCTTTCTGTGCTCACTGGATATGCCGATTATGTGGCATGCAGATTATGGCAGGGAGAGGTATATATTATTGTTATTTTGAACTTGTTGATAATTATTATTGGTACATTGAATATAACTAATGCTTTTTTACTTTGTTTTATACAAGATTGATTGTAGATGATTGTGGTCTCCTTTCATTGGTAGACTGTTCATTGACGATGCTCGACGGTCAACTATTCATAGCCTTTGTTGATCAATGGCATAATGAGACATCTTCCTTCCATCTTCTGTTTGGTGAGATGACAATTACCTTGGATGATCTCTCCCATGTGAAGACAAGTTTCTCAAAGTGTTTTGACGGAGACATGGTTCAGGACTCAAGCACAAGTCAAGCTTCACTTATGATTTCTATTAATTTGATCAAATTATTAAGGTATAAAGTTCTCAACCTCTCTATGTTCATTCAAGTGCTCAAGGTTTTCACATATACATATCATGTTTCATTTAGGTCTCTTAAATATTTTCATTTGGTGTCGCATCCGCGAAAAACAACCGGCGGGCTAAAACAAAACAAGCAGAGCCGCCACCGTGCGTTATTTATCCCAAGAGAGGGAAAGGAAACGCTCGAAGTAAACCTGGAAAAGACATGGTCTCGCGACCAAAGAGAATGGGATCGGGAGTCGGTTATGCGAAGGGAAGGTATTAGCACCCCTACGCATCTGTCGTACTCGACGGGATCCACGCTCAGAAGATAGGAAAGGTTGCTAAAACAAACATCACACACACTGAAAACAACACAGGTGGAAAAGAGGGGAAAGGGCTCGCTAGGATATCGCATCTTATGCCTACGTATCTCATCTGGAATGAGAATCAGAGCTACCGTAGTTCGGCTCACACACGCCGAAACAAAACACACGCAAACAGGCAAACATGGAATCCGAATGCCAATCGCTGGACTTACATCAGACTCTGAACCAAACAAACCCACACTGGAAACCGAATGCCAATTGCTGGACTTATATCGGACTCCAAGCACACAACAATAGGATACAGACTGCCAATCGCTGGGCTTATGTCCATCTCCTAACACACACAAGAAGGAACAAACGACAAGTTAATAGTGAGTCGGGAACTCGAGCCTAATAACTGTCAAGCAAACACACACAAAAAGAAAAAGGGTGCCCGGAGAGATCTCGTACGACCTCCTGCCTACGTACCTCATCTGGTATGAGGATCAGGGCAACGTAGTTCCCCTTAACAGGGGAGAAACTTTCTTCTAACCAGAGACTGGGAAATGACCAACTAGAAGGGAGACTGACTCGAGCCTAATAGTTATCATGTATTCCACAATGGTCCTAAGTTGAGTTTTCTATCTACTTGCACAGACTGCAAGCTAATCCTAACCAGGCAAAGCAAAGCATGCAAGCACAATCAAAACAAAGCAAACATACACAATTAGCACACACTATATACAGACAAAGTGGGCTCACACAAGGGTTAGGCTGCAAAAGCAAGCCAACTGTATCGGGGTGATGTTAGCTCTTAACCATAACATTGAGAGTTAGGGTGAAGCAGATGAAATAGGAAGTGAGGGGTGTGCCTCACAGCTCTTATCCCTGGCCAGGGAGAGCTTCAGACAATAGAAGTGTGGGTTCAGAAAGTGGGAACCCTTCTACACTTATGACTGACTCAACAGAGATCTTGGGTTAATATCCACAATGCATCAACACCAGTTGTGTGAGCAAAGGGATGACTCAACTGAATAGCAGGAGATGGATTGCACATCTCTTGTATCTTCCAATTGCCTTAACAAAGGTCTTTTCCTGCTTGGGGACAAAGATAAACAATCACAAGCATTGCCTCTTAAGGAGGACTTCAGACAGGTGCCTGACCAAATAACAGGCCAGGTCTTCCAGACTACATGAAGTCAATGGGTTATACCTCAATTGGTTAAGCAACCAAGCAACAACAAAAGCAAGTTCAAAATGAACTATAGCAACTAATGTACCTGAAAACAATCTAACTCAGTCAGTACACAGCTCAAACAATCAAAGAGACAGTTATAAGTCAACAGTTAACTGTACACGAGCAATGCATCAAGCAATGCACAAGCTCAACTCAAATGACTTAGAAGCCACCTATAAAACAAACTCAAAATTAGTTCAACATTGACCAATTAGTCAACTCAAGCAATGTGAATCAATTCCTCAATGCCATATGCTTCTTAACCTGCAAACCAAGCTCAAACATGAGAAGCAAACCCCTAGGACAAGGCCTAGGGTCAAAGAGGGAGAAATAATTCAAAACAGAACATGAAAATTGGCACAAATCAAGTTCAATCAAATTAGAACAATGTCCAAGTGGTCTCACATTCATATCACACACCAATTTCATTTCACAAAGCATCTAAGGCAAAACATGCAATTTGAAAGCTCATTGGACCAAACAGAATGAATCAATCCAAACTAATTCAAAAATAATTCAATAAACCCCAAGAAAAATCATGGCTAAACAGCATTCATCACATGATCATCACACCAAAATTCAAGTCAATTGGGTAAGTGGAAGCATGTCAATTAAATTCGTCAAGTCAAGGCATGGCAAAACAAGCTCAATTAGGGCACAAAATCATGCATCAACTTCACACAAGCCTAAAACAGAATCTACACATGATAAATGACTCAAACCAAAGCCAAGATAAACTTCAAGGTGTCTAGAATCACTCCACAAAATTTCAAGTTCATGTGATACATATCAAGAATTTCACAAATCATCTAAATTCATGACTATCAAAAAGTCCTCAAATGACCAATCAGAATAGAAAATCTCAAACAAATTGGAAATGCATCCACAAATTTCATAAAAAATCACAAGCAATCCTAACATCCAGAAGTATCATCATGCAAAAATTTACATCATTTGGCATTGAATTGGCATGGTAAATAAATTCCACAAGTCAAGCAAGCCAAGGTGTGACACAAATTGTCACACCTACATTCATCACATCATATCTCATCAACCAGGAATGGGAAAAATGCAAACTCTATACCAAAATGTCCCTAAGGATGTCTATTTTACACATGCAAAATTTCAGCTTCATTGGATTAAGCATCACCATTTCACAACCAAAATAGCAGGCAAGGTGCAAGCAAACACATGTGTAAACATTCCCTAAGCCAAAACAAATTCCACACGTGCACAAATCCTGGAAAAATATCCATAAAACATAGGATATCAAGGTGAACATTGTGCAAAAAATTCCAGTCAATTTGGATCAATATTCATAGACTTATGATTTTTGGAAAGGAAGAAAAAAATAAAAAATGCACATGGAAGCATACATGGAATAGCATGGTTAAAGATGAAATAATGCAAATGTCAATATTGAACTTGTCATAGCCAGGAATCGAAGTATGTGTGGTTTTGAATAGAGGCGCGCCTTAATGAAACACAGCGTTTCATTAAAGCTGATGTGGCGCAGGGGAGCGAGCGGAGCCAATCATTTTGGCACGTGAGATTACATGCAACCAACAAGCGAGCATAAACACCAAAAACCATGCAACTAGCGCAGGCAAGGATCTACAACACTTCTGGAAACGAAAATTCGAATATTCATCCGTGTTCATCATAAACCCTAGGCTCAAGAATAATTTGTTTCAGAAATTCATGAAATGCATATCACTAGAACCGTCTTTCAACGTACATCATCAATCCAAGCTTATTTTATCCTAATTCTTCCTAGATCAAAAGATTCGAAGCAAAACACATTCATGCATCAATCTTAAATTCACTATAACTTCCTCAATTCTTGATGAAAATCAATGGTTCAAATTGCAGCATGACCTACACTTAAAGATCTACCAAAAGCATTCATTAATTTCAAGAATTATGCAAGTCGAAATCTCACCTTGTTGGAAGTGCAGTTATGAAATCGATGCTTTCAAGTCCTGGAAGATCCAAACAGAAACTCCTTAGTGCTCATATGAATGAATGGAGGAGAGCTTTGATGTTAATGGTACACGATCTAGCTGAAAACTCGAATTGCCATTGATGAGCACACTTGCAACAGTTCTTGAATTGGCTTGAGAATCAATGGATCTTGCTTCAATTCAACTCAATTATGCACATGGATGAAGGATTGATCAAGGATGATGCAATGTTTGTGAAGAAAATTGCAGAAAAAGTGAGAGAGAAAAATGAAAAGTTTTGGATCTAGATCTCAATTCCACAATTCTGTTATGATTAATTAGAAAACAGTTAGAATTAGGTTTATATATGTGATGTTAATGAAGTTGCTAATCATGATTAGCCAAAATGCAAATGATTAATGGAAACCAAGTTTTATGACCAATTTAGCCAATCCACCCCCACATGTGCATACCAATGTAACAGTGCAGGTTTTATGCCTCAATTCAATTGGAAATGCTGTGTAGAACCAAATTCAAGTGAAATCAAGTGAATGCCATGCCTAATTTTCAAATTTGCCTTTTCCCTCCAATTTTCAAATGGAATTCAAGTGAAAAGTTCAATATTTTTGTGAGGAGAATTCCTGGATTATGATGCTTGAATTGGATAGCTCATATCAAGAGTGAAATGTTGCAAAAAGTCCCACTTCATTTGGCCCTGTGGTTCAAAAGTTATGCACTTTTGAAGTTCAAAATTTCTTAACCAAGATTGATCCATAACTTGCCAACCACACATGAGAAATTCATGTTCTTGGACTTTTTGGAAAGGTGAGAGCAATATCTACAACTTTCATGTTGGACAAAATTTCATTTGAAGCATTTTTGGACATGTAATTTTGAGGAGAAAACCTTTCCATTTTTGGCAATTTTGAATTACAAGTCACTTTCTATTTTTGGAAAGTTTTCATCTGACTTTATTTTCTTCATTGTTGATGTTTGAAATGTCAAATGAAACTTGTTTGGACATGAATGAAGTATTTCTAACCCTCTCCCACCTTCAAATCCATCAATTGACTTCTGGTTGACTTTTGTTGACTGATAGATGAATTGGCTATGCACAAATGATCTTGAGCCTCAACCTCCTGATGAAATGGCTCCATAATGAAATCCTTGCTTCCATAAGCTCCCTAAACCATAGAATGATCTCTCATCTCAATGAAGACCTCATCTCCTTGACAAGCCCTGATTGGCACAATACAGATGATTAGGGTTGACCAAAGGTCAAAACCCTAATCCCAAGAAAAATGATCAAGCTCAATGAATCTCTTGGTGATGACAAGAACATGATGATGATGATGTAACATTTCTACCAAGATGATGATCAATCTCCTTGAAGAACTGAGAAACCCTAATTTGAAGCACCAACCCTCAAATGATTAGTGATCAATCCATGAAACCCTCAAGCTTGCATATTTTAACCTCTTTATCTTCTGAATAAGACCTAGGAGGATGACTTGCTTATTGTTACCACATGATATGAAAAGATGCAATGCCTAATGTCCTAAAAAATTCAATGCAATATGTTAAGCTAGTCCCAAGAGAGGAGGGCAAATTTTGAGGTGTTACAGCTGCCCCTATTCAATCCACTATGAACCTGTCGATATGAATAGCCTCGGCTTTCAGATGATCAGGGTGAAGAGTGATTGAATACCAAGAACAGACGAACAACTTGCACTCTGATGGGAAAATAATTAACAATGCCTGTCAGAATCGGCAAAGAAGCAATCTCAAAGGAAGAATAACCCGTCTGGTACGGAGAAAGATCGGCCTGAATACCGAACAGAAATGTCGACCTGGATACCAAGATAGATGGTAACGCAGGGATAACCATGGCCTGAACACCACTCATCAGTTTGAATACTGATCCTCGGAATATGAGAGCATTAACGTTAATCTGAACACCGGGAGACTAGCCTGAACGCAAAAACTGGCCTGGACGCCACTTTGGTCTGAACACCACTTCGGTCTGGATACCACTTCGGTCTGGATACCACTTCGGTCTGGATACCACTTCGGTCTAGATACCGCTTCGGTCTGGATATCGGGAAACTGGCCTGACTGCCGCAAGCTGCATCGATCTAATCGTCGGGAGCTTCTTCGATCTGGAAATCGGAAACTGGTCTGAATACCCACCTCGGTCTGGATACCGCTTCGGTCTGGATACCAGGAAACTGGCCTGACTGCCGCAAGTTCTTCGTCCTGATTGTTGAGAACTTCTTCGATCTGGAAATCGGAAACTGGTCTGAATACCCACCTCGGTCTGGATACCGCTTCGGTCTGGATACCAGGAAACTGGCCTGACTGCCGCAAGCTGCATCGATCTAATCGTCGGGAGCTTCTTCGATCTGGAAATCGGAAACTAGTCTGAATACCCACCTCGGTCTGGATACCGGGAACTCTCCATGCCTATCAGCATCAGCAAAGAAACACAGTGATAAATGAGTCGGCACGCGTGCCAATGACCCATGCTGGGGATAACAAGCCACGAACCGACTATTCTCTATCCACCCTAGCCAACGAACACTTTGCGTTTAGCTGGGGATTATTTTTCTTTTTGGACCCCGAAACTTCTTGGTTAACATTCCCATCTCTGCTCGACAGAAACTCTTCCTCCAATATCGCACTACTGGGGAAGTACTGTTGATTAAAATACGGTGCCAAACTCCTCGGAGTAACACCTTCACCATCTGGCGAAACCAAATCTCAAACGGTAACCACGGCTTGAGACTAGCTTATGCTTGCAATGATGATGCATGATTGATTTTTCTGCGTAATGCTCCATAATCATGGAAATGCTACGCGATTTTATGCAATATGCTATGCTTATTCTACATGATGAATGTATAAAAAACATCCCCCTCAAGGGACTCTACTGGGGAGCTCGAGGCACTCTGCTGAGGAACTCGCCAACACTCCGATCTCCACCCTGCTGGGGAATAGCACTGCTGCTGGAAAAAAGGCAACCCTTGCTGGGGATAACCTCCTTTGCACCCGACCCGCTTGGGGAATTGCTGGGGAAAGATCCACCAACACACTCTGTGGGGAAACAACGGTCTTTGACTTGCTGGGGATGCAATAATCCTGACTCTGCTAGGGAAACCACCACCCACAGATACTTCCGTTGGGAAATAGCAACCTCCGGGCCTGGCTGCTGAGGAAACAACGATCTCACCTGCTGGGGATATAACCATACCGACCCTGCTAGGGAAGCCACAGACCTTGAGTCTGCTGGGGAATCAGTCCTCCCGACTCTGCTTGGGGAAGATCTGGAAAGTCCGGTACCGAACACCCGTCGATTCGCCGAACCCTGGCATTTACCGTCCAAATCCACTGTCAGCTTTCCACTTTTGAGAACTCCCAGACTCGTCCGGACTTTTCTGATTCATCACCTTGTATTCCCGACTGCTCCGTACTCGACGAAGAGCGAACTCCTGGGATTTATACAGACTTTTCAATTTTCAGACTTTGAAGAGTCTTCTTGATTAATTCTCAAGGATCGTCGTACGTCTTGCCGTCTTCTTTTCATCATTCGTCAATTCATTCGTCCCTGATTGGACTCCACGGGGATTGTTTTGTCAATAGCTTCCACATCACAACCTGCAAGTGAGGGAAAATACCTAACAGTTCCTGCAAAAGAGATCGTTAGATAAAACGTGCCCCAGGCGTGTCAAGATTTCAACACTTGGGTCACTCAACCTTCCGAATAAGATTTCAAGCTTCAATCTTATAAACATGCATTGGAAGGGACCTGTATGTCTTAAAATGCAAAGATTCTTTATCACAATAATCGGATGTTTTTGCAGTCAAAGCGGTAATGAAAACAAAAACAAAATTATTTGACTGAATATGCATTTTATTGATTGAAAAGTGTGGCTCAAATTGAGCAATACAAAGGAAGCAATTCCTGAAAAGAGGTAATTGCGCTCAAAAGGAAAAATCTATCCTAATGGCAATGTGAAACCCGTGATCTCATCGAGTTCCAACTCGGTTACACCCCATATGTCCTCAGACTCTCCGTGCTTTCTGCCTTCCGAACAAGACGATTCTGACTGATCCCTACCGGGGATTATCCATGATGCTTTAACCAAAGCGCAAACGATCATGCCAGACGCAGTTGTTCGTTTCAATCCCTCTTTTGCCTGGACCGCCCTTTCGGGTTTTCAGTCCACCGGGATACCCTTTTTTGCCCAAGTCGCCTTTTCAGGTTTTCGACTTGCGGGGTGTACATTTTTTCTTTTTATCCCTAATTTTTGCCCGAACCTTTTCTTTCTGTTTTTTGGTTCGCCGGGATGCCCATTTTTGCCTGGACTATTTTATTCTTTTCGTCCAGCGGGTCTCTTTATACGAAGTATTTTTTAACTGCGTCCGTATTCACAAGGGATGGAAAATCCTCGCCATCCATGGTCGTTAGCAACAAGGCTCCGCCAGAGAAAACCTTCTTGACCACGAATGAACCTTCATAATTGGGTGTCCATTTGCCCCTTCGATCGTTTTGAGGAGGAAGGATCCTTTTCAGCACCATATCACCTACGTGATATACCCGAGGTCGTACCTTTCGGTCAAAAGCACGTTTCATCCGTTGCTGATACAACTGCCCATGACAGATGGCCGCCAGCCTCTTTTCTTCAATCAGGCTTAACTCCTCATACCGGGTTCTTACCCATTCAGCCTCTTGCAATTTCACGTCCATCAGGACTCTCAAAGAGGGAATTTGAACCTCAACCGGTAGCACGGCTTCCATTCCATATACAAGTGAGAAAGGCGTTGCCCCAGTGGATGTACGCACCGAAGTCCGATACCCATGCAATGCAAACGGTAACATCTCATGCCAGTCTTTATAGGTCACCACCATTTTCTGCACAATCTTCTTTATATTCTTATTGGCTGCCTCAACCGCCCTGTCATACGGTGAACTGGACTTTTGTGGTTTTAATCGCAATGTCGCGGTTAGCAAGAGTCGCCACCGACTTTTCTTTTATCCAATAAGGAAAGGTGGAAAAGAACAGGAAAGACCTTAATTTAGATTTTGGGTTCGGGAGGTACATTATACAAAGGGAAGGTGTTAGCACCCTTTGTATCCATGGTTATCCATGGGCTCTTAATTGCTCGATCACTTATATTATTTTTGTCTAAAAAAGTGTTTGTGAATTGTTTGGAAAATTGTTTTGAAAAGAGAATTTAACTTTGTAATGATTCTTGTATGAATGTATACAAAGTGATTATCTCGTTTAGTTTTGAAAATTATTTAGAAAAATATAACTCGGTAATGATTCTAGTATGAATGTATACCAAGTGGTAATTTTCTAAAGGCATTTTGAAAGGTGTGAGGTGCAAAAAAAAAAAAAATGTTTTAAGTTGTGAGCCAGCAATTAAGAGTTATACCGACCCAAGGTCTTTACGGGCATTTCCTATCCTTATGAGGGTAAAACTGTCCTTATTATTGAGAAATAAGTAGTTTTATCCTTTGGATGTAAAAGGGTCATCGTAGGGTCATCGATTGGTCATTGAAGGCAACAGTTACGAGGATACCTTAGCATTCGAAGGGACTATCATCATTTAACCGTAGGCAACATCGGAGGGTCGTCGAGGGACAAAGTTGTATATTCGAAGGCAACATCCGAGGGACTATAATTTATTTTATGATGATTTAACCGAAGGGTCTTTGCTAAGGGTATCCCCACGTTCGCGGGACATGACCGTAATATCGTAAGGCAACAAAGAGAGGTCCAAGATCACTTATTCAAAGGCAAAGTTTTACAATTAATTATATAATTAGGATGAAACTCCACATTAAAATTATTAAAAATAATATATTAAAAAATTAATACATTAGAAATTAATACATTAAAAATTAATTTAGGGTGAAACTCCACAAGGGTATCCCACAAATAAAGTGGAATACCTAGCCAATAACCTTTTTCCTGGGATATGTGAACCTTTACGAAACTCAAAAAAAAAGAAACATGTCAGAACACCAAATCAGGGTGCAATCGAAGATTACACCGGAGAAATATCACAACAATAAATAGGATAGGATGAATAATGCATGGCTATGATAAAAACATAAAAAAAACAGACTAGAAGAATCAGGTACTGTCTCGTTCGCCTCTGCCTCGCCTAGCGAAGGCCACGGATTTTGAATTTGAAAACAGCCACATGTTAGGAACTTTGAATTTTATGGCATTTTATCACAGGAATAACATGGTCAAACATTCAGGGTATTCAGGCATATTTAAATTCCCATACGAAAGCAAATTATATATCAACATTTAATCATGATGCATTATATATGTAGATATGGCCAATTGAAATTATAAACAATAGAGATACGCAAACCTGTTTGCCAATTCAAGGTTGAAGGGATTGACCACTTGTAGTATCGGAATAAGTTAGGCAGCGGGAATTGGACGGCGATGGCTTCGGTGCAGATGGGCTGCCTTCAGGGTTTCTTTACTCTGAATTCTCCGGGTAGGCAGGGTTCCTATGCCAAAGTTTCTATCCGTCCTTCTCTGTTCTCTCTCTTTCTTTTTCCTCAAGGTTTTGTTCCAAGGAAACCTCAGAGTGTTTTGCTTCTCTTCCTTCTTTCTCCAGTGAATCTCCCAGTGTAAACTCCAAGTCTAACTCCCCTACTGAAACTTCAGTATTTATAGACTAATTTCGTGGGTAATGGGTTTGAAATGAGGGAGACCCAAGTCCAAAATAATTTGTTATATTTTATTTATATATTTATTTTAATTATTTAATTAATTAATTAATTAATTAATTAATTAATTAATTAATTTTTTTTTTTTTTTTTTTTTTTTTTAGGAAAAATGATGGGTAATTTTTGGGGTATGACAGCTGCCCCTGTTCAATATTCTTGAACCGAGAGAGTTAGGATGGCGTGTATGCCATTCGTGGTCTGGAGGTGGAAGATTATTGAACACTAGAATGCCCCAAAAATTTGCACTTGAGAATCGACAGTTGGTCTTGATGGAGATGGGCTTAAAGATGCCATCCGGGAGGTTTGATGACGAAAGCTTCAGATCGAGCCGTTCATTAGGCCAATTTGAAGACATGGGTGCCACACTGGGTCGTACATTAGACCGTATAATGAGTCATCCATTAGGCTGCCGACTTCGCTGGGGAGTCGGAGTATGTCATATGCTGTTGGGGATAAAGGATCAGAATGGACCATACGCTAGATCGTATCTGAGTTGCAGAATGAGCCGTACGTTAGGCTGAATCTGATGACGAAAGGGGTAGTCGTACGTTAGATTACACTTCAGAAATGTACCGTATGTTAGGTAGGATCTGATGATGAAAGGGGTAGTCGTACGTTAGACTACACTTCAGAAATGTACCGTATGTTAGGTAGCATCTGAGGGGATGGACATCCGAACGGGTCGTACGTTAGACCGTCGCAGAATGAGTCGTCTGTTAGGCCGCATCTGATGATGAAAGCGGTAGTCGTACGCCAGACTACACTTCAGAAATGTACCGTACGTTAGGTAGCATCTGAGGGTTGTAAGGTCCAAACGGGTCGTACGTTAGACCGCGTTGGGGTTGTTGAAGTTCAGAATGGATCGTACGTTAGATCGTATCCGATTTGTAGAATGAGCCGTCCGTTAGGCTGCATCTGAAAAAGAAAGTAGTCGTACGCTAGACTACACCCCTGAATGTATCGTACGCTAGGCAGCATCTGAGGATTTGAAGGTCCAAATGGGTCGTACGTTAGACCGCATTGGAGTTGCTGAAGAAGTCATATGTTGGGCTGAATCAGAATGAACCGTACGTTAGGTTGTATCTGATAACCTGTATATGTTGTACTTGCAATAAATGTCTGGGATGGGCTTAGAGATGCCATCGTTAGGAGGATATCGAAGTGTTGTCGGAATGAATGTTCCCATGAACTGTATTTGAAATATGTATCTGAATCTTGAATGTGATTGATAAAGGTGTCTGTCTGAATGAACCTTCTACTTTGACTATATCAGGAGGATAATTAACCTGCAAAGAAAAAGTTAGCTTCATGCTATGTCATGATGCATGAGATGTTTCGTGTTATGCTAAAATAAATGCGAATGTTGTATGCATGCGTATGCTGTGAAATGATGTAATGAATGAGTTATGCGTATGAGAAGTTCTGCTTGGGGACTCTACTGGGGAAAATAAATCCCCATCTACTGATTGGAGATATTTGTAACGATGACCCTTTCTCGGCAGGGGGTTCTTGATTCTGTCTGATGGTAGAAATATTCCACAGATCTTGGCTGAGGATGGATGAGATGATCAATCTGTCTGATGATGCCGACCTCTGTTGGGGAGTAACTGGCTGTGCCGGGGAATACTGCTAATTTCTTCTGAGGAATAACAGACTTGCTGGGGGAATAGAATTGGTAGCGGATTCATTGGAAGCATGGTTAGACCTTCTCCTCGATCCTGAAGTCGGGTAGTAATTGCTATTGCTATTCTACGCATATATTTTGGTAAACATTTATCATATTCAAATGCACATATTAATTCAAATTAAATCAATGGACATTTACGCAACCAAAACAGAAAAGTAAAAACAAAAGCATCTTTTTTTTGAAAGAGGGTTGTATTGATTTTGAAAGGAGGCCTATAAACAGGCAATTTGTGTACAAGGAGACAGAAATCCTAGTAAGAGGAAAGTGTCGAAAACAAAGAGAAAGCTATGTGGAAGAAGTCCTATTGATTTTAAGCCTACTACTGTCATTATGTCTTCGAGCATCTCATCCCTTGCTGTCGGATAGAAGTGATTGGCTTGGTCAGTCCCTCGAACTTGGATGAAAGTTGACTGAGAACGGGACATAGTCATACGCTTTAATCCCTAATTTTTGCCTGGACCGCCTTTTCAGGTTTTCAGTCCACCAGGATACCCTTTTTTGCCCAAGCCGCCTTTTCAGGTTTTCGACTTGCCGGGTGTACATTTTTTTTTATATATCCCTAATTTTTGCCCGAACCCTTTTGGTTCGCCGGGATGCCCTTACTTTTGCCTAGATACGTTGATCTAGCGGGTCTCTTTTATGCGTAGTATTTTTTAACTATGTCCGCGTTCACGGGATGTGGGAAGTCTTCACCATCCATAGTAGCGAGTATCATGGCTCCACCAGAGAATACCTTCTTAACCACAAATGGCCCTTCGTATGTGGGAGTCCATTTGCCTCTGGGATCACCTTGTGGTAGAATGATACGCTTGATCACCAAGTCGCCAAGTTGGTACACCTGTCTCTTAACTCTTTTGTTAAATGCCTGGGTCATGCATTTCTGATATATCTGCCCATGACAAACAGCCGCAAGTCTCTTCTCATCAATCAGATTTATCTGATCGAGTCGAGTCTGAATCCATTCATCTTCATCTAAGCCCGCCTCTTTCATGATTCTTAGAGAGGGAATCTGAACTTCCACTAGTAAGATGGCTTCCATTCCATAGACTAAAGAGAACGGAGTTGCCCCTGTCGTAGTGCGCACTGAAGTGCGATAACCGTAAAGAGTAAAGGGTAACATCTCATGCCAGTCTTTGTATGTTACTGTCATTTCTTGCATGACCTTCTTGATATTGTTAGCAGTCCCCACGGCGCCGTTCATCTTTGGCCGGTACGGAGAAGAGTTATGGTGTTTTATTTTGAACTGCGTGCAGAGTTCAGTAATCATCTTGTTGTTCAAATTAGTACCATTGTCAGTGATAACTCTTTCAGGAGACAGCAGGTTTCTCAAATAGGTATTTGATAGAATCCATCTTAGAAGTCAATAAGGTGGTATGATTCAACATATACTGTCTTAGTCGGCGAGCAGCCCAGGCCAAAGCACAGCAAGCTTTCTCGGGCTGTGAGTATCTTGTTTCACAGTCGGTACCTTTTGCTAAGGCAGTATATGGCATGCTCTTTTCGACCAGACTCGTCATGTTGCCCCAACACACCTCATTGAATTTTCTAACACGGTCAAATACGTAATTAAAGGTCTTCCTTCAACTGGTGGCATCGGAACTGGAGGTTTTTGGCGATATTTCCTGATTTTGTCATAAGCTTCTTGGCATTCATCATTCCATACCATCTCTTGATTTTGTCTCAGTAATTTGAAGATGGGTTTGCAGGTAGCAGTCAAGTGTGGAATGAATCGGGCAATGTAATTCGAGTGCCCCAAGAAACCTCTGACTTCTTTCTTGTTTATTTCAGTACCCAGATTTACAATTTCAATTGATTCCTCATGCGGCTGTATAGTCTTTTCTTCTTGCAGTAGTCGGGCAAGTTCTCCAGGGACTTCACAATCTTCCTCGCTTCCATCCTCGGCTTGGTAGATCGGATTTTCAAAGTCATAATGAACAGTAGCAGAGTCATTACCAACAGGATCCAGAGTGGATATGGATCGGCAAATTGTTACGTGAGTGTGTGCAAGAAACATAGCTTGTTTGAAAAATGACAGGAAAGATAAAGAGCGCAATATTTGAATGCAAAAAGTCCATTGATCTATTGAATATGAATATGCTTATGAAAATGACAAACCCCTAACAAATTAGCCATTGTGCCTCGGGCATAGACACAATGCTTTAAGAAGTTTGATTGTAAAAGAAAATTAAAATTTGCAATTCTAGAATAAACAATAACAATTACTCCTGACTAAAGGAAATCGGGATAATGTCTTCAGTCTTCCAATTGTTGAGTCCGTCACCAATTGTTGGGAAAATCCAGCTATCCAAGTCGCAATCACTATCAGCATCTTCCATAGCATTAATCTGATTTTTGACTATCTTTCCAGAGTTAAACCCCAGGCCAGCTTTATCAGACTTGTACGGTACATTAATCAGTCGACCCCAACCAATACGATCACCACTTTCAACCGCGGCTTGAGCATCTTTCAGAGAGATCATGACAGGGGGAGCACGAACAACCTTGGGCACAAGGGGAGTTGGCTTAAGGACAGGACTGGGTGGAGGAATCACTTCAAATGACTGAGAAGGAGTCTCAAAGAATTCACCATCCATCTCGACGTATTTGAAGGCTTGCACACTACTGACAATATACTCTTCTTCTCCACATACAGTGACAACCATGCCTGCTATTGGATACTTCAGCTTTTGATGAAGCGACGAAGCTACCGCACCTGCCCCATGGATCCAAGGGCGCCCCAACAAGCAGGAGTAGGCGGGACGAATGTCCATCACGTGAAAGGTAGTGTTGAAGACTTGAGGTCCTATCTTGATAGGGAGAACCACTTCACCATAGACAACACTCTTCGCACCATCGTAAGCACGCACCACAACATCACTAGGTTTCAGTTCAATGCCTTTGTAGTCAAATTTATCGAGTACAGCTTTCGGGAGCACATTCAAGGAAGAGCCGTTGTCGATCAACACGTGAGCCAGGGTGATCCCCTCACACTCGATGGAGATATGCAGAGCTTTATTGTGATTCTTTCCTGCTGGCGTCAGGTCAGCATCGGAAAAGCCTAGGCCATTGTCAACAGTCAAATTAGCAACATAATGTTCGAATTGATCGACGGATGTTTCTTGAGGCACATGAGCGGTCTTCAAGAATTTCATCAATGCATTGGCATGGGATTCAGAGGATAACAACAAGGACAACATTGAGATTTTAGACGGAGTATGCCCCAATTGTTCCACTACATCAAAATCGCTCTTACGGATGATTTTCAGCATCTCTTCCATTTCCTGTTTGGCAACATCTTCAGAAGTAACTTCGACCGATGTCTCTGACTGAGGAGGATTGACTGGTCTTTTTCCTCGAATTTCGGGAGCGGGAGGTGAGATTTCTGGGGAGTAGATCCTTCCACTTCGAGTAACTTTACTAGTCCCCACAATATCATTAGGATTAGCAGAACTACCAACTTGCTTTATGCCATGGATGTAAACGTCGCCTCCATAGTTCCACGGAATAGCTTTGCTGGAGGAATATGGCACGGGGCCAGGTGCGGTAATAATCAGGGGAGCCACTTTGGGCTCAGCGGTAATCTTCACAGGCACTCTAGTAGCGGTAATCTTCACTGGAGCTTTGGACCTAGCAATCACAGATACCTCTTCAATAGAGTTGTCCACCTTAGGAACCCTTTCAAATAGAATTGTACGATCATCCATCAGCCGTTGAATGCCGTTCTTCAACTTCAAACAATCATTGGGTCGGAGTACACAGAGATCGCAATCTTCAGCACAACCTGGAAATAAACCAGCTTGCAATAAATTCTTCTTAACGATCAGGAGAGGAGATGCTAAATCAGCAACGTCAGTAACGTGAGAATTGTCGTCCACAACATTAACATTCTGGTCATGATTAGGCATAGGTGTTGTGATGACATTGGGGGTCGCCGGAGGATCAAATTCAATTTCTCCAGCGTCGATCATATCCTGAATCTTGTTCTTCAACAACCAGCAATCATTCGTATCATGCCCGGGGCTATCGGAGTGATAGGCACACCTGGCGTTGGGATTATAACGAGGAGAAGTAGTGTTGGGATTTGCAGGAGGGCCTCTGAGGGTAATCAAATTGGCCTTTAACATACTCTGCAGTGCTTGGGTTAAAGTCATATTGATCTTGGTAAACTGTCTTCTCGACCTATCTTGTCTGTGTTGGAAGTTCTGAGATGGCGGTGCGGCAATTGTAACTGCCCCAACAGTATGGTCACGATTCTTCTTGTTATGCTTCCTCTCACTGTACACAGCATTTGATTCATTCTTTCCCTGATAGGACTTTTTGGTGCTTGCAGAAGTAGCTGCCTGTATCTTTCCACTTCGAATGCCGCTTTCAACCCGTTCACCTGTCAAGATAAGTTCAGTGAAACCTGACGAGGAACTTCCCAGTAGATGGCTGTAGAATGGGCCAGTCAGTGTACCCATGAACATGTCCACTAACTCTCGATCAGTCATAGGGGGTTTGACTCTGCCAGCCAAATCTCTCCACTTTTGAGCATATTCTTTGAAACTTTCTTTAAAGCCCATAGTCATATTTTGTAGCTGTAGCCGAGTAGGCGCTAACTCAGAATTATACTGGTAGTGCTTGTAGAAAGCTGTTGCTAAATCAGTCCATGTGCGGATGTTAGAGCTCTCAAGCTGATAATACCACTCTAACTGTGTGCCAGACAGACTCTCTTGGAAGAAATGGATCCACAGTTTCTTATCAGTAGTGTGCGGCTGAATCTTTCTCACATAAGCCCTTAGATGCATCTGAGGACAAGAGGCACCATCATACTTAGTGAAAATGGGAACCTTGAATTTGCGGGGAATGACCACATCAGAGACCAGACCCAAGTTTTCGAAATCCAGACCGGGCACTTTCTGCCCCTCCATAGCTAGCATACGTTCTTCCAGCAACTTGTACTTATCATCCTTCGGAGAGTACTGTTCATGTTCATAATCTTCATCGTCGTCCTCAGAATTGACGAGATTAGGATTCTCATCTTCCGAATCATTCTCGGTCTCTTCTTCTGAATCCTTCGGAATTCTAATCTTGACTCCTGTAACCTGTCCCTTAAGCCTTCTCCCCGGGTTGATGTAACCCACAGGTTTCTGGTCCTTCTTCTTCTCCATCAAAAGAGCTTTCAGTTCTTCCTGCCCCTTAGATAAGCTCAGCATCATTTCCTGGAATTGAGCATTCTGGGCCTGGAGATCTTTGACAGTTTGTTCGAGAGCCATTGTTCAATCTGTTTGAATCTGCTGGAATCTGTTTGATAGGAAAATCGTGAGAACACTGATCCTTTAGAATACCTGTTATGCGATGCAATGCAATGTATGAAATGTTTTCAAGGACTTTCGGGATTTAACTTTGCATAAACTAACAAAAAGAGCTTTTTTTTTCTTTTCTCTTTTGTTTTTGCTTTTGTTTTTGTTTTTTTCTGTTTTTTTTTAGCAGAGTTAAATCCCTAAATCCTTGAAATGGTTAGTACAATGCCATGATGTTATGATGTTATGTTGTTATGATGTCATGTTGTTAGATAAATAACAAGCACAAGCAAGTCACACAACAATCATTCCTAGGTTTTAAGGCTTGCGTGAGTTCCATAGGTAAATACCCTCCCCACTGAAGTTTGGTTGGTTCAACCTGTCTTAGAATAGTAACCGGGTTCTAGAAGGATCTCAAATCATTGACCTTTCCTTAAGTCCACTTCAGTGCAACACCAAGTGGTTGACCGAAGCTTCCCTAAAGTCCAATCTCAAAGAGTGTAGTATCGAGTCTCAACCAACTCCAGTCGGAACCGAAGCCAGTTATCTCACTACTTTCTAATGGCCAGGATGAGTCAATTAGGGTTCTAAAGGTCTGGTTAATGCTTTTATGACACCACGCGAATGCCAAATATTTCCTCAACTAACATGAGGAACATCAGGACATCCAAAGTGCCACATTAACCGTAGCCATCATTTTGACCATTCCAGTATACGCCGGACAGTCGCGATGATCTCTTGCTACTTACCTAAGGTACACTAGATCCGGGTGTAGGATCTTTCACTCAAGCATATCATACCCAAGCAATCCCTTAAAAATAAATCAGACAAATTGAATAAGTGATCTTGTTTTTAAGGTAACCTCTCTTTTTAAATATTTAGGATCCCCAGCAGAGTCGCCAGTTCTGTCATACGGTGAACTGGACTTTTTGTGGTTTTAATCGCAATGTCGCGGTTAGCAAGAGTCGCCACCGACTTTTCTTTTATCCAATAAGGAAAGGTGGAAAAGAACAGGAAAGACCTTAATTTAGATTTTGGGTTCGGGAGGTACATTATACAAAGGGAAGGTGTTAGCACCCTTTGTATCCATGGTTATCCATGGGCTCTTAATTGCTCGATCACTTATATTATTTTTGTCTAAAAAAGTGTTTGTGAATTGTTTGGAAAATTGTTTTGAAAAGAGAATTTAACTTTGTAATGATTCTTGTATGAATGTATACAAAGTGATTATCTCGTTTAGTTTTGAAAATTATTTAGAAAAATATAACTCGGTAATGATTCTAGTATGAATGTATACCAAGTGGTGATTTTCTAAAGGCATTTTGAAAGGTGTGAGGTGCAAAAAAAAAAAAATGTTTTAAGTTGTGAGCCAGCAATTAAGAGTTATACCGACCCAAGGTCTTTACGGGCATTTCCTATCCTTATGAGGGTAAAACTGTCCTTATTATTGAGAAATAAGTAGTTTTATCCTTTGGATGTAAAAGGGTCATCGTAGGGTCATCGATTGGTCATTGAAGGCAACAGTTACGAGGATACCTTAGCATTCGAAGGGACTATCATCATTTAACCGTAGGCAACATCGGAGGGTCGTCGAGGGACAAAGTTGTATATTCGAAGGCAACATCCGAGGGACTATAATTTATTTTATGATGATTTAACCGAAGGGTCTTTGCTAAGGGTATCCCCACGTTCGCGGGACATGACCGTAATATCGTAAGGCAACAAAGAGAGGTCCAAGATCACTTATTCAAAGGCAAAGTTTTACAATTAATTATATAATTAGGATGAAACTCCACATTAAAATTATTAAAAATAATATATTAAAAAATTAATACATTAGAAATTAATACATTAAAAATTAATTTAGGGTGAAACTCCACAAGGGTATCCCACAAATAAAGTGGAATACCTAGCCAATAACCTTTTCCTGGGATATGTGAACCTTTACGAAACTCAAAAAAAAAGAAACATGTCAGAACATCAAATCAGGGTGCAATCGAAGATTACACCGGAGAAATATCACAACAATAAATAGGATAGGATGAATAATGCATGGCTATGATAAAAACATAAAAAAAACAGACTAGAAGAATCAGGTACTGTCTCGTTCGCCTCTGCCTCGCCTAGCGAAGGCCACGGATTTTGAATTTGAAAACAGCCCCATGTTAGGAACTTTGAATTTTATGGCATTTTATCACAGGAATAACATGGTCAAACATTCAGGGTATTCAGGCATATTTAAATTCCCATACGAAAGCAAATTATATATCAACATTTAATCATGATGCATTATATATGTAGATATGGCCAATTGAAATTATAAACAATAGAGATACGCAAACCTGTTTGCCAATTCAAGGTTGAAGGGATTGACCACTTGTAGTATCGGAATAAGTTAGGCAGCGGGAATTGGACGGCGATGGCTTCGGTGCAGATGGGCTGCCTTCAGGGTTTCTTTACTCTGAATTCTCCGGGTAGGCAGGGTTCCTATGCCAAAGTTTCTATCCGTCCTTCTCTGTTCTCTCTCTTTCTTTTTCCTCAAGGTTTTGTTCCAAGGAAACCTCAGAGTGTTTTGCTTCTCTTCCTTCTTTCTCCAGTGAATCTCCCAGTGTAAACTCCAAGTCTAACTCCCCTACTGAAACTTCAGTATTTATAGACTAATTTCGTGGGTAATGGGTTTGAAATGAGGGAGACCCAAGTCCAAAATAATTTGTTATATTTTATTTATATATTTATTTTAATTATTTAATTAATTAATTAATTAATTAATTAAATTTTTTTTTTTTTTTCGTTTTTTTTTTTTTCGTTTTTTTTTTTTTTTTTTTTTTTTTTTTTTTTTTTTTTTTTAGGAAAAATGATGGGTAATTTTTGGGGTATGACACGCCCCATTCATCTTCGGACGATAGGGAGAAGAATTGTGATGTTCGATCTTGAATTCCCGGCACAACTCTGCCATCATCTTGTTATTCAAATTAGAACCATTATCAGTAATGATTCTCTCGGGAACCCCATATTGGCAAATGATATCTCTCTTGAGAAACCTGGCAACGACCTGCTTCGTCACATTCATATAAGAGGCCGCTTCCACCCACTTGGTGAAATAGTCAATAGCCACCAATATGAATCGATGCCCATTCGAAGCCGTAGGCTCAATCTTTCCGATCATATCAATGCCCCACATAGCGAACGGCCATGGGGACGACATTAAGCTCAAAGGATTTGGAGGCACGTGCACCTTATCAGCATAAATCTTGCATTTATGACACTTCCGCACGTAATTGAAACATTGGGCCTTCATTGCCATCCAATAATAACCTGCCCTCAACAGCTTCTTTACCATTGCATTCCCACTGGCATGGGTACCGAACGACCCCTCGTGAACCTCTTTCATCAATTGGCTTGCTTCTTTGTCATCAACACATCTAAGCAAGACCCAATCAAAATTTCTCTTGTACAAAACCTCATCCTTATTCAAGTAGAACACCATGGCCAACCTCCGCAGAGTCTTTCGGTCCTTCTTGGATGCTCCCTCAGGATACTCTTGGGTTTCCAGATAGCGCTTGATATCGTAATACCACGGCTTCTCATCGTCAGGCGTTGTGTCCACAACAAACACATAAGCCGGTCTATCCAGACGTCCCACCTCAACACTGGGGAACTGATTCCACCACTGCACCTTAATCAAGGCGGCCAGAGTAGCCAAAGCATCTGCCAAAGGGTTCTCCTCTCTAGGCACATGATGCATCTTCACCTGGGTGAAAAATGTAACACCCCAATTAAACTAAGCTAATTATTTAATTTAAATTAATATTTTATTTATTAATTTAATTGAATAATTGGAAGTTTGGATTATTATTATTTTATTATTATTTTGGAATAATAATTATTGGGATAATTATTTATTGGAATAATATATAAGTTGGAATTTAGAAAATCCCATTTTTGGTAAAAAGGTTAATTTCACGTGAAAAGGGAAAAGAGGCAGAAAGGGCAAAAAGCCAGAGAACGAAGGTTGAAGGAAGGAGAAGCTTGGAGCTCGGAAGCTGCCGGATTAACTCAGGTAAGGGGGGTTTATCATCGGTTAAAGGGTATTATATGATAATATGTACTGGGTAGTGATAACCATTGGTTGTATCTCTGA
The DNA here is from genome assembly GCF_024323335.1 of Lathyrus oleraceus. NCBI lineage: Eukaryota > Viridiplantae > Streptophyta > Magnoliopsida > Fabales > Fabaceae > Lathyrus > Lathyrus oleraceus. The sequence continues at coordinate 224,917,484 of NC_066583.1, forward strand.
TTTGATTGATGCATGATGAATTTGTGAAATATTGAATGAATGAAATTAGATGAATGAGATTGGATGATAATTGAAAAGAATTCGTAGGAATTAGAAGAGATAATGTTAGGATTGGTGAAGATGAATAGGATATGATTCGTGTAGATGATATGGACGATTATTTTGTGTAATTTGGACCGTGGAAGGTTGGATCGGATAGGATCTCGTAGCAGAGAGAACCCATAGCAGATCTGGAAGACTGTATTCTGGTCATACGCGTATGGCACTAGGCAATACGCGTATGGGTTGGCTTGGAAATGGGGGTTTTGGCGCTGGTACGCGCCATACGCATGTGATACGCGTAATCCCTGGAGTGGTACGCGTATGGGGTATGCCTTACGCGTATGAGTGGAAAAGATGAAGTTTTTGAACGTGAAAACGTCTCTGTTGGTACGCGTATGAGGATGTGGTACGCGTAGCATACGCGTATGAGTGTGGGCGGTACGCGTATGGGATGGGCGAGGGAATGCGCCATACGCGTATGAGCATAGGCGATACGCGTATGGGCAGACTTGTGGTTTTTCTGAACTGTTGTTGTGCAGGTTTTGGTTGTGTAGGCTGAGTGATGTACTTAGCTGAAGTGTGATGTTGTAGGGATCATTTCCCGTTGTTTTGAGTAGTATAGGTATTAGTGGAGTGAGCTAATACTGTGGTTGAGTATGTGGCATGATATGATATGCTTTTGTGATAAAACGTGTTAACGATGTGTGTTGATATGCATGATGCTGTGATTGTATCAGTTATGGATGCATTTGTGAATAGACTGTTTTGTGGCTAGAGTGTGAACATGTGTCTATTCTGAATTCGTTGTTGATGTTGCAATTGCTAGGTGATTAGCTTGCACATTGTGGCCCATTTGGGGTGGTAGCTAATTCCCATGGTGAGGAATTAGTGAGTTTAGTAATTATTGGACTGTTGTTGATTGTTTGCATGCTAGGTGAGTAGCGTGCATTTCATGGCCCATTTGGGGTGGTAGCTAATTCCCATGGTGAGGAATTAGTGAGTGAGTCACTATGTCTCAAATGAGTGGGACTAGTGAGCTTGGTAGCCGTGCCTGGATTTGGACGGTGAGGTTGAACTATATGTTCACAAATAGTCGGTACCGCATGCATAGAGTCTCATTGCATAATAAATGTATGGCATATAATATGAATGGATGTATTCCAGTATTATATGTGTGTTGTGTGTTGTGTTGTTGATGTTGGGTATGGTTGAGATTATATATATGCTATATGTTATTGTTGAATATGATGTTTGAACGGATACTGCCGTTGCTGAGTGTGTAGTCTGGTTAGGGTGAATTAATGTGTTAATTACTTAGCATTACATGTTGTTCTATAATGCTTGTTATATTGATTGAGGAACTCACCCTTACACCTATTTTTCAGGTAACGAGAAATGAGTTGAGTAGAAGCTAATGCTTGGAGTCTAGAGTAGTTCTTACGGGTCATGCTCTGATAGATGTAACATCGGGAGGGAATGTTTTAATTAATTTGATATTGTTTGTTGATTGATTTACATGTATTGTGTTACATGTTTTACATTGAGTTGAATTTTATTCCGCTGCGAATTATGCAAAGAACCTTATTTTGATTAAATAAATGAGCATGACAGGATATTTTAATGAGTTTGTGAGATGATTGTGTGACACCCTTCGGGGCATAATTACTCTGATGAATATATTGTTATTTTAATTATAATAATTTGGGGGTATTTAGAAGGGTGTTACATTAGTGGTATCAGAGCATAGTCGGTCGTGTCGAGTCGTAGTTATTCTATTTCCCTGTACGGGATAGGTGTTGTGTAACCCTATCAGTACTTATTTGTTTAGCTTGTTTGGGTTTTCAGAATAGAGATGGCTGGAAGAGGTAGAGATGATGCTGCGATTGCTGAGGCTCTGGGTATGCTAGCTGGAGTACTTGGAGGAAATCCGAATGTTGTGGGAATGGGAGCTGCTCGTCAACTGAGTGAGTTCCAGAAGAACAATCCTCCAATGTTCAAAGGAGCATACGATCCAGATGGTGCTCAGAAATGGTTGAAGGAGATAGAGAGGATCTTCAGAGTAACTGAGTGTGCTGATAACCAGAAGGTCAGGTTCGGTACACATATGCTGTCAGAAGAAGCTGATGATTGGTGGGTTGCTACCCGCACTGAGTTGGAAACTGCTGGAGATACTGAGATTTCTTGGGCTGTGTTCAGAGAGAGATTTCTGAGGAAGTATTTTCCCGAGGATGTCAGGGGAAAGAAGGAGATAGAGTTCTTGGAATTGAAGCAGGGTAACAGGTCCGTTACGGAGTATGCTGCTAAGTTCACAGAGCTGTCAAAGTATTATACTCCCTATACTGAGGCTGCTGGGGAATTTTCCAAGTGTGTGAAGTTTGAGAACGGGTTGCGTCCCGAGATCAAGCAGGCTATTGGGTATCAAAGGATTAGAGTGTTTTCTGATTTGGTTGACTGTTGCAGGATTTTTGAACAGGATTCCAAGGCCAGAGCTGAGAGCTATCAGCAGAGGGTTGATAGGAAAGGTAAGAATCAGATTGATCGTGGAAAACCGTATGCAGCTGGCAAAGGTTTTCAGAAGCAGAGTGGGATGAAGAGGCCTAGTGGGGGAGATTCTAGTGCTCCTGTTAAGTGTTACAGATGTGGTCAGGCTGGACATCGTATCCATGAGTGTACCAGTAATGAGAAGAAGTGTTTCAAATGTGGGAAAGGTGGTCATTTGGCTGCGGATTGCCGGTTGAAGACTGTGACTTGCTTCAACTGTGGAGAGGTGGGTCATATCAGCCCACAGTGTCCTAAGCCGAAGAAAGAGAATCAGTCAGGAGGCAAGGTTTTTGCTTTATCAGGTTCTGAGACTTCTGCAGAGGATCGTTTGATCCGAGGTACGTGTTATATTAATGGCTTTCCTCTTGTAGCTATTATTGACACCGGTGCTACTCATTCTTTTATATCTTTGGATTGTGCTGTGAAGCTTAAGTTAGAAATATCTGAGATGTTTGGAAGTATGGTGATTGATACTCCTGCGAAGGGTTCAGTAACTACTACTTCAGTTTGTCTAAGTTGTCCCTTGAGTATTTTTGGTAGAGACTTTGGGATAGACCTTGTGTGTCTTCCACTAGTGCAGATTGATGTTATTCTGGGTATGAACTGGTTGGTGTTTAACCGGGTTTCTATCAACTGTTTTGATAAGACAGTGATATTCCCTGAGATTGAAGAAGGAAAGAGTTTGCTTCTATCGGCCAGGCAGGTGAATGAAGAAGTAGCAGATGGGGCGGAGTTGTTTATGCTGTTAGCGACCTTGGAGGCTAAAGATAAACTGGTGATTGGCGATCTAGCTGTGGTGTGTGATTTTCCCGACGTGTTTCCGGAAGAGGTGAATGAATTGCCGCCAGAGCGTGAAGTTGAGTTCTCGATTGATTTGGTACCTGGTACTAGACCGATATCGATGGCTCCTTACCGTATGTCTGCTGTTGAGTTAACTGAATTGAAGAGTCAGTTGGAAGATCTGTTGGATAAGAAATTCATTCGTCCGAGTGTGTCACCGTGGGGTGCACCAGTGTTGTTGGTTAAGAAGAAAGAAGGTACTATGAGGTTGTGTGTGGACTACAGGCAACTGAATAAAGTGACGATCAAGAATCGGTATCCTTTACCGAGGATTGATGATTTAATGGATCAATTGGTTGGTGCTAGTGTGTTCAGCAAAATAGATTTGAGATCTGGGTATCATCAGATACGTGTGAAAACTGAAGATATTCAGAAGACTGCTTTCAGAACAAGGTATGGACATTATGAGTATTCTGTAATGCCTTTTGGTGTGACTAATGCGCCTGGAGTATTCATGGAGTATATGAATAGGATTTTCCATCCGTACCTAGATCAGTTTGTTGTGGTATTTATTGACGATATTTTGGTGTATTCGAAATCCGAAGAAGAACATGCGAAGCATTTGAGAGTGGTTTTAGGAGTTCTGCGAGAAAAGAAGTTATTTGCTAAACTGTCTAAGTGTGAATTTTGGTTAGAAAAAGTTAGTTTTCTTGGCCATGTGATTTCCAGAAGTGGTGTTGCTGTTGATTCTTCTAAGATAGAAGCGGTATCTAAGTGGGAAGCTCCTAAGTCTGTTGCTGAGATTCGAAGTTTCCTTGGGTTGGCTGGTTACTATAGGAAGTTCATTGAGGGATTTTCTAAGTTGGCGTTACCGTTGACGATGTTGACTAGAAAGGGACAAGCGTTTGTTTGGGACTCAAAATGTGAAGAAGGTTTCCAAGAGTTAAAGAGAAGGCTAACTACTGCTCCTATTCTGATATTACCGAGTTCGTCGGAATTATTTGAGGTTTATTGTGATGCTTCATTGTTGGGTCTAGGCGGTGTGTTGATGCAGAATAAGCAGGTTATAGCTTATGCTTCGAGACAACTAAGGGTTCATGAGGGGAACTATCCGACACATGATTTAGAGTTGGCAGCTGTGGTATTTGTTCTGAAGTTGTGGAGGCATTATTTGTATGGATCAAGATTTGAAGTTTTCAGTGACCATAAAAGTTTGAAGTATTTGTTTGATCAGAGAGAGCTGAATATGAGACAGAGAAGATGGTTAGAATTTCTGAAGGATTATGACTTTGGTTTGAATTACCATCCAGGTAAAGCCAACGTGGTGGCTGATGCATTGAGTCGGAAATCATTGCATATGTCTATGTTAATGGTTAAGGAATTGGATTTAATTGAGCAGTTTAGAGACTTGAGTTTGGTGTGTGAGAGTACTCACAATAGTGTTAAACTGGGAATGTTGAGATTAACAAGTGGTATTCTGGATGAGATCAGAGAAGGTCAGAAATCTGATATGCTTTTGGTTGATAAGTTGACTTTGGTGAACTCAGGTCAGGGTGGTGAATTCCGAGTTGATGAGAATGGTGTTTTGAGATTTGGTGACCGGGTGTGTATTCCGGATGTTGCCGAGCTTAAGAAGAGTATTCTTGAAGAAGGACATCGTAGTGGCTTGAGTATTCATCCTGGAGCTACGAAGATGTATCATGATTTGAAAAGGTTATTTTGGTGGCCGGGAATGAAAAGAGAAATTGCAAGTTTTGTGTATTCCTGTTTGACTTGTCAGAAGTCGAAGATTGAGCATCAGAAGCCGTCTGGGCTAATGCGACCGTTGGCTATTCCAGAGTGGAAGTGGGATAGTATCAGTATGGATTTTGTTTCTGGTTTGCCGAGGACAAGTAAGAATTTTGAGGCTATTTGGGTGATTGTTGATAGATTGACGAAGTCGGCTCATTTCATTCCGATCAGAATGGATTATCCGTTAGAGAGGCTAGCCGAGTTGTATATTGAGAAGATTGTAAGTTTGCATGGTATTCCGTCGAGTATTGTTTCGGACAGAGATCCTAGATTTACATCGAAATTTTGGGAAGGTTTGCAGAGGGCTTTGGGAACTAAGCTGAGATTGAGTTCTGCATATCATCCGCAGACTGATGGTCAGACTGAGAGGACGATTCGGTCACTGGAGGATCTTTTGAGAGCTTGTGTTTTGGAAAAAGGAGGTGCTTGGGATTGTTATTTGCCTTTGATTGAGTTTACCTACAACAATAGTTTTCATTCGAGCATTGGTATGGCACCGTTTGAAGCTTTGTATGGTAGGAGATGTCGGACACCTTTATGTTGGTATGAGTCCGGTGAGAGTGCGGTGGTTGGACCGGAGATTGTTCAACAAACTACGGAAAAGATTAAGATGATTCAGGAGAAGATGAGAATTTCTCAGAGTCGTCAGAAGAGTTATCATGATAAGAGAAGGAAGTCCCTTGAGTTCCAAGAGGGAGACCATGTGTTTCTTCGTGTTACTCCGATAACCGGTGTTGGTCGAGCTTTGAAGTCGAAGAAGTTGACACCTCGATTTATTGGTCCTTATCAGATTTTGGAGAGGATAGGAGAGGTAGCCTATCGTATCGCTTTACCGCCGTCGCTTGCGAATTTGCATGATGTTTTTCATGTGTCTCAGTTGAGGAGGTACATTCATGATCCGTCGCATGTAGTCCAAGTAGATGATGTACAGGTGAGAGATAACCTGACTGTTGAAACATCACCTATGAGGATCGAGGATCGAGAGTTGAAGCAGTTGCGGGGTAAAGAGATTGCCTTGGTGAAGGTAGCTTGGGGAGGACCAGCAGGTGGCAATGTGACTTGAGAACTGGAGAGCCAGATGAAGGAGGCTTATCCGGAGTTGTTCGATTGAGGTATGTTTTCGAGGACGAAAACTCTTTTAGTGGGGGAGAGTTGTAACACCCCAATTAAACTAAGCTAATTATTTAATTTAAATTAATATTTTATTTATTAATTTAATTGAATAATTGGAAGTTTGGATTATTATTATTTTATTATTATTTTGGAATAATAATTATTGGGATAATTATTTATTGGAATAATATATAAGTTGGAATTTAGAAAATCCCATTTTTGGTAAAAAGGTTAATTTCACGTGAAAAGGGAAAAGAGGCAGAAAGGGCAAAAAGTCAGAGAACGAAGGTTGAAGGAAGGAGAAGCTTGGAGCTCGGAAGCTGCCGGATTAACTCAGGTAAGGGGGGTTTATCATCGGTTAAAGGGTATTATATGATAATATGTACTGGGTAGTGATAACCATTGGTTGTATCTCTGATTTGATTGATGCATGATGAATTTGTGAAATATTGAATGAATGAAATTAGATGAATGAAATTGGATGATAATTGAAAAGAATTCGTAGGAATTAGAAGAGATAATGTTAGGATTGGTGAAGATGAATAGGATATGATTCGTGTAGATGATATGGACGATTATTTTGTGTAATTTGGACCGTGGAAGGTTGGATCGGATAGGATCTCGTAGCAGAGAGAACCCATAGCAGATCTGGAAGACTGTATTCTGGTCATACGCGTATGGCACTAGGCAATACGCGTATGGGTTGGCTTGGAAATGGGGGTTTTGGCGCTGGTACGCGCCATACGCATGTGATACGCGTAATCCCTGGAGTGGTACGCGTATGGGGTATGCCTTACGCGTATGAGTGGAAAAGATGAAGTTTTTGAACGTGAAAACGTCTCTGTTGGTACGCGTATGAGGATGTGGTACGCGTAGCATACGCGTATGAGTGTGGGCGGTACGCGTATGGGATGGGCGAGGGAATGCGCCATACGCGTATGGGCATAGGCGATACGCGTATGGGCAGACTTGTGGTTTTTCTGAACTGTTGTTGTGCAGGTTTTGGTTGTGTAGGCTGAGTGATGTACTTAGCTGAAGTGTGATGTTGTAGGGATCATTTCCCGTTGTTTTGAGTAGTATAGGTATTAGTGGAGTGAGCTAATACTGTGGTTGAGTATGTGGCATGATATGATATGCTTTTGTGATAAAACGTGTTAACGATGTGTGTTGATATGCATGATGCTGTGATTGTATCAGTTATGGATGCATTTGTGAATAGACTGTTTTGTGGCTAGAGTGTGAACATGTGTCTATTCTGAATTCGTTGTTGATGTTGCAATTGCTAGGTGATTAGCTTGCACATTGTGGCCCATTTGGGGTGGTAGCTAATTCCCATGGTGAGGAATTAGTGAGTTTAGTAATTATTGGACTGTTGTTGATTGTTTGCATGCTAGGTGAGTAGCGTGCATTTCATGGCCCATTTGGGGTGGTAGCTAATTCCCATGGTGAGGAATTAGTGAGTGAGTCACTATGTCTCAAATGAGTGGGACTAGTGAGCTTGGTAGCCGTGCCTGGATTTGGACGGTGAGGTTGAACTATATGTTCACAAATAGTCGGTACCGCATGCATAGAGTCTCATTGCATAATAAATGTATGGCATATAATATGAATGGATGTATTCCAGTATTATATGTGTGTTGTGTGTTGTGTTGTTGATGTTGGGTATGGTTGAGATTATATATATGCTATATGTTATTGTTGAATATGATGTTTGAACGGATACTGCCGTTGCTGAGTGTGTAGTCTGGTTAGGGTGAATTAATGTGTTAATTACTTAGCATTACATGTTGTTCTATAATGCTTGTTATATTGATTGAGGAACTCACCCTTACACCTATTTTTCAGGTAACGAGAAATGAGTTGAGTAGAAGCTAATGCTTGGAGTCTAGAGTAGTTCTTACGGGTCATGCTCTGATAGATGTAACATCGGGAGGGAATGTTTTAATTAATTTGATATTGTTTGTTGATTGATTTACATGTATTGTGTTACATGTTTTACATTGAGTTGAATTTTATTCCGCTGCGAATTATGCAAAGAACCTTATTTTGATTAAATAAATGAGCATGACAGGATATTTTAATGAGTTTGTGAGATGATTGTGTGACACCCTTCGGGGCATAATTACTCTGATGAATATATTGTTATTTTAATTATAATAATTTGGGGGTATTTAGAAGGGTGTTACAAAAAACGTCAACAATCTCCTCGTATAATCCCGATATGGAATTAAATGAGATTGATGCGTATACCATTTTCCGTTAACCTGGTTCACAACCAGAGCTGAATCTCCATATATAACGAGATTCTTGATCCTCAAATCAATCGCCTCTTCAATCCCCAGGATACAAGCTTCGTATTCAGCCACGTTGTTGGTACACTCAAATGTTAGCCGGGCAGCAAAAGGAATGTGGGATCCTTTCGGCGTAACCAAAACAGCACCAACACCGCTACCATTCACGTTAACGGCCCCATCAAACATCAGAATCCATTCGGATTCAGGGTCAGGCCCCTCCTCCGGGATTGGTTCCTCACAATCTTTCGATTTGAGAAACATGATGTCCTCATCAGGGAATTCAAACTTCATCGGTTGATAATCCTCAATGGGTTACTGGGCGAGGTAATCAGACAATACACTCCCCTTGATTGCTTTCTGAGAGGTATACTGAATATCATATTCTGTCAAAATCATTTGCCACCTCGCAACCCGTCCGGTCAATGCTGGCTTCTCAAAAATGTACTTGATTGGATCCATCTTGGAAATCAATAAAGTGGTATGAACCAGCATATACTGTCTCAGTCGGCGAGCAGCCCAGACCAAAGCACAACAAGTTTTCTCGAGCAGTGAATATCTTGTTTCACAGTCGGTAAACTTTTTGCTAAGGTAGTATATGGCATGCTCTTTTCGACCAGACTCGTCATGCTGCCCCAATACACACCCCATAGACCCCTCGAGGACCGTCAAGTACAGAATTAACGGTCGTCCCTCCACAGGAAGCATCAGAATCGGAGGCTCCTGCAAATACTCTTTTATCTTTTCAAATGCCGCTTGACAATCATTATTCCACCTGACCGTTTGATCTTTTCTCAATAATTTGAATATAGGTTCACACGTGGCTGTTAGATGAGATATGAACCGTGAAATGTAGTTCAATCTACCTAAGAAACCACGAACCTCCTTCTCTGTTCTCGGTTCGGGCATTTCTCGTATTGCTTTTACTTTAGCAGGATCAACCTCGATTCCTTTCTCACTTACAATGAACCCCAGCAATTTACCGGACCGCACTCCGAAAGTGCACTTATTCGGATTCAACCTCAGTCTGAACTGTCTCAGCCGGTCGAACAACTTGGCCAGATCTACCAAATGCCCCTCTTTTGTTTGGGACTTTGCTATCATGTCATCAACATAGCATTCAATTTCATGATGAATCATATCATGAAACAAAGTCACCATGGCCCTCTGATAAGTAGCACCAGCGTTCTTGAGACCAAATGGCATCACCTTGTAACAGAAAGTGCCCCACGGTGTGATGAACGTTGTTTTCTCCATATCATCTGGCGACATTTTGATTTGATTATAGCCAGAAAAGCCATCCATGAAGGAAAACACCGAGAATTGAACTGTATTGTCTATCAACACGTCAATGTGAGGTAATGGGAAATCATCTTTCGGACTAGCTCTGTTCAAATCTCGGTAGTCCACACACATTCTCACCTTCCCATCCTTCTTCGGGACTGGCACAATGTTCGCGACCCAAGGCGGATAATTAGTGACAGCAAGGAAACCAGCATCCCACTTCTTCTGCACTTCCTCTTTGATTTTCATTGCCATGTCAGGTCCAGTTCTGCGCAACTTCTGCTTCACTGGAGGACAATCTGCTCTCAACGGTAGCTTGTGCACAACGATATCGGTATCCAAACCTGGCATATCTTGATAAGACCAGGCAAAGATGTCGACATACTCTTTCAACAATGCTACCATTCTGCTCTTGACACTCGCCTCCAAAGCAGCCCCGATTTTCACTTCTTTCTTGACCTCGTCGGTACCCAGATTCACAATTTCAACCTGCTCCTCGTGCGACTGAATCACCTTTTCCTCTTGTTTTAACAACCTGGCTAATTCCCCTGGCAGTTCACAATCTTCGTCGCCTTCTTCTTCGGCTTGATAGATCGGATTGTCGAAGTCATATGAGGGTGTAACAGGATTGTTATCAATGAGATCCGGAGAATGATCGCATCTGCATAAATGTGGATTCATGCATTGCTTTAGAACCGGAGCGAGACAAATTGAAAAGGAAAATGAAAACAAACATTGCCATTTTTATTTTGTTTTATTTTTAAACTGCAAAAATAAATGAAAAACAGGGAACACTGCTTTTAACTGAAAAACATCCTTTTATTAATGATGCGAATTTGCAAAATGAACATGAGGTGGCCCTTACAATGAACCATTACGTGTCGGGCAACACGTATGGCTTTCATGCAGATAAAATTGAAAAACAGAAATTATTACTCTTCGAGCAGAGTGACCGTGATGATCTTTTCAGCCTTCCAGTTCTGGATTCCCATCCCTGGCGCGCACGGCTTTATCCACCGATCGATTTCGCAGTCGCTGTCGACTTCCCCATCCACCATACAGATGTGATCTGGATCCAGCATTCCAGCACTGGTGAATGTGAATGACGGACGACGTCCTCTGCCTTGTCCAGACGAGCCTCGGCCCGGCTGATAACCCACTCCAAAGCGGTCTTTCTTGGCAGAGATGTCCATCATCTTCCCCCAACTAGGAGCTTCTCCATTCTTCACCACCTCGGCAGCCTGCTTATACGAAGATATGGACGGTTTCTCTTCCTCTTTTGCAAAAAGAGCATTCTCCACCTTAACGGTTTCAAATGCTTGACTCGGCGTTTCCCATATTTCACCGTCCATCTCCACATATCTGAAAGATGAAAGGTGGCTGACAAAGATGTCTTCCTCCCCACAGACGGTGACGACTTGCCCCTCCCATATATACTTCAATTTTTGGTGCAAAGTCGAGGTCACTGCCCTAGCAGCATGAATCCATGGGCGACCCAACAGGCAATTGTATGCCGGCTGAATATCCATGACGTAGAAAACGGACTTGAACACCTCTGGGCCAATCTTCACCGGGAGCTCAACCTCTCCGAACACAGCCCGCTTTGAACCGTCGAAAGCCCGCACTATCAGATCAGTGGGCGTCAGGATCAAACCTTCACAATTCAGCTTTGCCAAGGCCTTCTTTGGCAACACATTCAAAGAGGAGCCGGTATCAACCAGCACATGCGAAAGCACAGCCCCTTTACATTCCATTGCAATGTGTAAAGCCCTGTTGTGATTCCTCCCATCTACAGTCAAATCCATGTCGGTGAACCCCAACCCATGGCTGGCATGAACATTAGACACCACCATCTCCAACTGGTTAATCGTTATCTCCTGAGGAACATAGGCTTTCTTCAGAATCTTCAACAAAGCCTCTCTATGACCCTCAGAGCTTAACAGCAAAGATAGAATTGATATCTTGGATGGAGTCTGCTGTAGATGGTCTACAAGCTTGTACTCAGACTTCTTGATAATCCTGAGGAATTCCTCCGCCTCATCATCAAGTTCTTTTTCCGGCCCACCAGGCGCCGGTATCCCTACGGGAGTACCATCATTCACCACTGCTTGTTTTCCTTTTGCCCTGGCTAAAGCCTCGGCCTTTTCTTTTTTCTCTTTTTCTCCTTCCCCACTTCTCAACGCATCAGGAGCAAACAGTCTTCCACTGCGAGTGAAACCGCTGGGCCCGACATTATCCACCTTTGAAACAGTGGTTTCACCTGCAGTCTGATCCTCTACCTTCTCTCTATTGCAGTAAACTTCCCCACCACAATGCCACGGCACGACATCATCTTTGTCATAGGGAATTGGTCTAGGTACCGTGATAGTAACTGGAGCCGCCTCAGCCAGAGTTGACAAATCAACCGGGTCGAAGTAGATCGTTATGGTGGAGACATCATTCTTCCCCATATCAGCCTTCTCAACCCTAATACTTCCCTCGTCCATCAGCCTCTGGACAGACTGTCTCAACAGTATACACCCATCAACAGCCATAGTGCACGCAACCCAATCATCATCACAGCCCGGAAAGACCCCATTCTTCAACAAATGTTTCTTGACCTCAGCGAAAGGAGTCTTCAATTGATCAACATTTAACAACCCAATTCGGCCCTCCTCAGAAATTGCATTCACCCCCCTTTGACCATGTGCGGGCATGGGATTAGCATTCACATTGGGAGACGGTGCAAAGTTGATAGCTTTTGAATCCACCAGGTCTTGGACCACGTGCTTAAAAGCTTTGCAGTCCTCTACGGTATGCCCAGGAGCACCTCAATGGAATTCACACTTCGCATTCTCATCAAAACTGGCTGGCCTCTGATCAGGTCTCAAAGGTGCCAGAGTTCTCAGCTGTACCAACCCCAGATCTTTCAGCTTTTTCAATAGGAAAGAGTAAGTCACAGACGGCCTATCAAACTGCCGATCATTCATTCTTCCCCTGACTTGATATCCAGCCCTCTGTGGCCTATGCTGAAATGGCTGACGCTGTTGTTGCGGTTGTTGTTGTTGTGCAGACTGACTTTCAGCAGGAATGGTTACCGCAGCATTGTGCTGGAAGTAACGATCCCTACTTTGTCCTCTTTGGGAATACACTGCGCTGGTATCACCCTCCTTCTTCCTTTGACCATTTCCGAAGGGCTTCTTCGATCCTGATGACGAAGCGTTACCCTGAATCTTTCCGAGCTTCAGCCAACTCTCAATCCTTTCACCAGCCACGATAATGTCTGCGAAGTTGGTCACTGGACACCCGACCATCCTCTCAGCGAATGCCCCCTGCAGGGTACCCATGAACAAATCAAACATCTCCCTGTCCACCAATGGAGGTTGCACTCTGGCAGCCAACTCCCTCCATCTTTGAGCATACTCTTTAAACCCCTTGCTTGGCTTCTGAGACATACCCTGCAGCTGGGTACGACTAGGAGCCATATCAGCGTTGAACTGATACTGTTTAAAGAAAGCATCACCAAGATCCTGCCAGCTCTTAATATCAGAAGACTTCAGCTTGGTGTACCACTCCAAGGATCCTCCGGACAGACTGTCCTGAAAGAAGTACATCCAAAGCTTTTGATCCATAGTGTACGCAGAGATCTTGCGGACGAAATGAGTTTCTGGGCAGGAACTTCCATTGTATTTATCAAACGCAGGCGCCTTGAACTTCTGTGGGATCACAATCCCCTCAACTAGCCCCATGTTTGACATATTTACAACCCCGGGAGTGGCATAACTTTCGAGAGCCCTGATTTTTTCTGCCAGCAACTGAATTTCTTTATTCGGTGGTTGGACACCATATTGACCGAACGACTCATTGTGCATGGAGAACTGATCAGCTTCTCTGTCTTCCTTCCTATCATCCTCAACCCCGAAGAAAGGAGGGAACAGACTGTCCTTCATATTATGACCCATCTGACCGGGTTGACCACCTGTGGCGACGCCAAAACCACTAGCATTGTTTACTACACCCACAGTTGTTCTTTTTCCACCGTCTCTGGAACCACCCAGCCCCTAGTTGGAGACACCATCCAGGTTAACACCGCTGTTGGCAGCTGAATCCCGTTCGAGCTTCTCAACTTTATCAGCCAATGCTTTCTGACCAACTGCAAAACCTTGCATGATGTTGATCAGTTCGTTCATTTTGTCCTTCAGCTCGAGAACATCTGCGTTTGGGAGATCCATCAGCCCTGGAGTGTTGCGCCTGGTGAAGTATCGGTGCGGACGTGTTGAGTGCAAAGGTACAACTCTACGAGCACGAGCAATGATTCCTGAAACAATCAAGCACGTTAGAAATGATACCTGCAAAATAGAAAACAAGTTATTATGATTATGCATGAATGCAGTGTTTATCCACATGAGGAACATTCTGTCTTTCGATCCTGGCTTCATCGAGACAGATAATAATCCGGCAGCAATATTCTGACATCCATCATTTGATTTCATCATACAGATCAGAGATATATGATTTAGCAAAATACCACCCAACCATGTGTGTGCTGTGTGAGTGCATACAGGAAAGCAAATAAAGCTTGAAGATTGATCACTGAATGAAAACAACCATCGTATATCAAAAGTGCACAATAAGTGCCATAGTCATACATCCAAGTCTAATACAAATCAAATATAATTCTCCAGAATCAGGAAGGAAATACAAGCAAGTGAATTCCGTCAACAGGCCTGACGGTAATCCACACAAATGAGAAAGGTCTAGCCTGACGAAGGTCCCACAGAAGGCCCTACATCATCAACCATCCTAGCAAACTCTGCGGCGAACCTGAGCTCGGTGTTCTCCTGCTGCAATCTCCCCACCTCCTTCTGGTGAATCTTCATCTGCCTGAAGTAATGATCTCTCTCAGCAATGTAGTGATCTCTCTCGGCAATAGTCTTCACATTCTCTACTTCCTTAATCTTCAGCTTTGCCTCCCACTCAGCGATAAGGACTCTGACTCTGTCTTCCCTCTGATCCCTCACGAGGATTTGCCTCCTCTTCTCATCTTCAATGACCTTTGAAGCTCTGGCTAGCTTCTCCTTGGTACTGTCGTGCTCCCTTGTAGACGACTCCAATGCTTGCCTGACCTTGCCATAGTAAGCGGTATCCATCTCAAAGCGCTTCACTTCCAGGGCATGTCTCTTATCCTGATCTTCCATCCTCACTCTGATCTCCTGATTAGCCATCTGAATCCGAGCAACACTCATCTCCAATTCAGTCTTCTCCGCTTGCAACTGATCTCTGGCTCTCTTCATCTCAAGGAACTCATCCATGCTGATAGAAGAACGTGGCCCCTCAATCGTAGGACACCAAGGATCACCTCCAGGAAATGGTAGATGTGTGAGCTCTATCCTCTTCCTAAGCCAATCGTCAAATGGAGGAAAAGACCTGTTGTTAACCTTGCCGAAAGGAACCTTGCCCTTTCTCTGAATATCACGCCATTCCTCCAACACTTGCCTCAACTTGGCCTGATTACCCTCAGCTGGGAAATAGAAAGACTCCTGAATCTCACACTCGAGAGGAGGAACTTCCATAGCAAACCCCATTTGTCTCCTAAGAAGTGTTGGGTTGTAATTAATGCAACCCTGAACTACCATAAGAGGCACATTGGGAAAGCTCCCACAGCTATATATGAAGTCTCGTCCAGCCATACCATTATGAGTCCAAGCTATATCAGTGGCTCGCAAACCCATCAACCTGACTGACCACTTGACCGTAGGATCAAGAGTGACAAAAGCACCTCTGGAAGGCAAATACCCCATAAACCACTTGTATAGCATCTGAGCACAACATCGGATCAATCCACCATGCCGTTTCTCGTTCCTGTTATGAACCGAGTAATAGACATCTCCGATCAGAGTAGGAATAGGGTTCCTCTGCATGAACAATCTGATAGCATTATGGTCCACAAAGCTCTTCTGATTAGGAAACAGGATGGTCCCATATATACTCACAGCGATCAAGGCACATACAGTTTTCCAGTTACCCATAGCAGCATGTTCCTTGGCTTTAGCCTCCAAGAAACTCAGATGAAAACCGGGTAACTTTCCCTTCTCCTTCAAACCCCCCTTGGTCACCTCCGGGCTCAAATAAAGAGCACGAGAAATCTCCATAACATCAGGCTCCACCTTAGTGGCACAGAAAGGAATCTGGTCCCTGATCTGAATACCCAAGATGCTAGCGTAATCCTCCATCAAGGGCCCCAACAAGTAGTCCGGGAACACGAAACACCTCAGGCCCAGGTCATAGAACTGGAGAAGTGTATGGACGACACTTTTGTCACTGTCTGTGAGCCTGAAGACCAACTTCAGAATACCCCCATACATCTCACGAAACATCCCCACATGGTCGGGTGTAATCAATGCTATCATATCTCTCAGCACACTGATCTCCGGGTCAAAGAAACTGTAGACAACATCGTCCTTCAAACCGGGCCTCATGTCTGGAACAAAGAAGTCTCTCAACCAGGATCTCGATCAAAAATGTCCCTGCATATGGATAAACATGTGTTAGATGCAAGTAAATGCAAAATGTGAATGATGCTGATGAATGAATGCAATGTATTGCCATCCTCCAAGTCATCTGATCAACTGTTGCAAAATGTGAATGATTCTGACCTGATCACAATCATCTGAAGGAATATGTAACCACAAATCCAACTCAGGGTTCCGAAATAAACGGAACTGAAAGGTACATCACCATCATCATCAGACAATCTCTGAGCAGACAACCACAAGAACCTCTGAATCGGCCCGGGGAATCCTGAAATAAACGGATCCCCACTGATAAATAACACGGACAGAACTCCGGCGTCTCAGAAAGAAATGTCCATAAATCCAACTTATAAATAGGACTCTGATCAACGGAACCATAAGTCACCATCAAAGTCACCATCTGAACATGCATCTGTAAGAATCACCCTCCCCTCACAGGTAAATTCTAATCAGGTCCTCCTAAGGCGGATAATAGTCTCGACAATCGGGCAAAGATACTCAATGGGTTTGCCCTTTCGGGTGTGCCACTGTAGCTCCCTTAAGATCGTCCAAACTAGAGATCCGGGAAAGATCGGTCACCGAAGTCAATAGTCCAAAAGAGGTGACTCAACCAAAGTGGATACTCCACAAAGGAAGAACACTCTCCAATGAACCTCGTCCGGCTTGTGGTATGTCACGTTACAACAATATGCTGATAAAGCAAATGAGGAACGTGAGACCACACTAATCCTAGGTGTATACTCGGGCCTGGGTTTTAGCCCCACTCAGAACACCCACCCCAAAACAGAGGAACCACCTGTACAGAGGACAGCAACATGATAGTATGATGCATGCAAATATTTATGCAAATATATACACAACAGAATGATAATAAATGCAATGAATAAAGCAACACAAGCAACCTAAACCATCCTAGAACGCTAGGAGAGACTCGCTTAGGGAAGATGGACCAGCAATAGGTCAACTTCTGTATTCCCCAGCAGAGTCGCCAACTGTCGCATCCGCGAAAAATAACCAGCGGGCTAAAACAAAACAAACAGAGCCGCCACCGTGCGTTATTTATCCCAAGAGAGGGAAAGGAAACGCTCGAAGTAAACCTGGAAAAGACATGGTCTCGCGACCAAAGAGAATGGGATCGGGAGTCGGTTATGCGAAGGGAAGGTATTAGCACCCCTACGCATCCGTCGTACTCGACGGGATCCACGCTCAGAAGATAGGAAAGGTTGCTAAAACAAACATCACACACACTGAAAACAACACAGGTGGAAAAGAGGGGAAAGGGCTCGCTAGGATATCGCATCCTATGCCTACGTATCTCATCTGGAATAAGAATCAGAGCTACCGTAGTTCGGCTCACACACGCCGAAACGAAACACACGCAAACAGGCAAACATGGAATCCGAATGCCAATCGCTGGACTTACATCAGACTCCGAACCAAACAAACCCACACTGGAAACCGAATGCCAATTGCTGGACTTATATCGGACTCCAAGCACACAACAATAGGATACGGACTGCCAATCGCTGGGCTTATGTCTATCTCCTAACACACACAAGAAGGAACAAACGACAAGTTAATAGGGAGTCGGGAACTCGAGCCTAATAACTGTCAAGCAAACACACACAAAAAGAAAAAGGGTGCCCGGAGAGATCTCGTACGACCTCCTGCCTACGTACCTCATCTGGTATGAGGATCAGGGCAACGTAGTTCCCCTTAACAAGGGAGAAACTTTCTCCTAACCAGAGACTGGGAAATGACCAACTAGAAGGGAGACTGACTCGAGCCTAATAGTTATCATGTATTCCACAATGGTCCTAGGTTGAGTTTTCTATCTACTTGCACAGACTGCAAGCTAATCCTAACCAGGCAAAGCAAAGCATACAAGCACAATCAAAACAAAGCAAACATACACAATTAGCACACACTATATACAGACAAAGTGGGCTCACACAAGGGTTAGGCTGCAAAAGCAAGCCAACTGTATCGGGGTGATATTAGCTCTTAACCCTAACATTGAGAGTTAGGGTGAAGCAGATGAAATAGGAAGTGAGGGGTGTGCCTCACAGCTCTTATCCCTGGCCAGGGAGAGCTTCAGACAATAGAAGTGTGGGTTCAGAAAGTGGGAACCCTTCTACACTTATGACTGACTCAACAGAGATCTTGGGTTAATATCCACAATGCATCAACACCAGTTGTGTGAGCAAAGGGATGACTCAACTGAATAGCAGGAGATGGATTGCACATCTCTTGTATCTGCCAATTGCCTTAACAAAGGTCTTTTCCTGCTTGGGGACAAAGATAAACAATCACAAGCATTGCCTCTTAAGGAGGACTTCAGACAGGTGCCTGACCAAATAACAGGCCAGGTCTTCCAGACTACATGAAGTCAGTGGGTTATACCTCAATTGGTTAAGCAACCAAGCAACAGCAAAAGCAAGTTCAAAATGAACTATAGCAACTAATGTACCTGAAAACAATCTAACTCAGTCAGTACACAGCTCAAACAATCAAACAGACAGTTACAAGTCAACAGTTAACTATACACAAGCAATGCATCAAGCAATGCACAAGCTCAACTCAAATGACTTAGAAGCCACCTACAAAACAAACTCAAAATTAGTTCAACATTGACCAATTAGTCAACTCAAGCAATGTGAATCAATTCCTCAATGCCATATGCTTCTTAACCTGCAAACCAAGCTCAAACATGA